>NC_092126.1:94338491-94558491 GCF_043159975.1 Macaca nemestrina | reverse complement strand
CAGGACTCACCACCAGGTACTCTGATTCTATTCCTTTTGGGGAGCCCCTTGCTCACGGGCATGTTTAAAAAGTTCCTGGGCCAGGTGCAGTGGCTCATGCCTGTAATCCCAGCACTTTGGGAGGTTGAGGCAAGAAGATCACATGAGGCCAGGAGTTCAAGAACAGCCTGTCCATCACAGCGAAACCCCTTTACTAAAAATACAAAAATTAGCTGGACGTGGTGGCACACTTGTAATCCCAGCTACCTTGAGAGACTGAGGCAGGAGAACTGCTTGAACCCAGGTGGTGGAGGTTGCGGTGAGCCGAGATCACGCCACTGCATTCTACCCTGTGCTACAGAGCGAGACTGTCTCAAAAAAAAAAAAAAAAAAAAAAGGAAAGAAAAGAAAAGTTCTTCAGGTGATTATGTGTGTGTCTTCAAACTTTAGAACTGGGGATAAACACATAAAATTAGAAATTTGTGTCATGACAATAAAAACAGTAAACATTCCTTTAGATGACAGAACTATTAATGTGAAATGGATGTCTAGAAACTTATATCACATATGGGAGCCTTATAGTTATCTAAACTTGTTACTTAACGTATCATGATTGAAACACTTTTGTTGTTGTTAGTTAATCCAGTTGAAGAGAAAAAGATGTAATAATTTAGACAATAAGAATGATATTCAGAATCCATCAGCTTACTTTATACCACTCATTAGAATTGCAGGGTCAGTTGCCTTATCTCACTGGAAAAAATAAACCCAGTGGTGGTGGCCAAAACATTTCTGTGGCTGACAGATGAACTAGGTGGTGGCAGGGCTGACTGGTGATTGTGGTCTGCTTCCAAGTGGATATCCTGCTGCACAAATGGTGGCAGGGAGTTAAGAGACCAAATATTCCTGCCATTTGGGACGTATAAACATGGATTAAAAATTAGGTAGTAGGTAGTCTATGCCTGCTTCTTTCTGCACTTTGTTACCTAAACTTTGCTCATCCTTGGTGCACATGAGTCTATGGTTGTAGTAGGGTTCATTGGTCTATCACTTCTTCATTGCTGCTTGTGGTCAGAGAACCCAGGTAACCACATGAAACAAAGCGGAAATTGCTTGTTTGACTAGAACATTGATATTCCAAATTATGTTACAGTTCCCAGAGAATCAGCTCATTCTCTATCAAGTTCTGTATCTATAGTCCAGAATTCCTGTAGTCTTATAATATCTTAATTTAAATGTTTAATTATTTAAAAGTAATGAATTATACTTTATCTAATTTGACAAAAACAAAAAAGGTATTCTATCTCTGAAAATTTATTTATTTTGAGATAGGATCTTACTCTGTCACCCAGTCTGGAGTGTGCTGGTATGATCACGGCTCACTGCAGACTTGATCTCCCAGGCTCAGGTGATCCTCCCAGCTCAGCTTCTTAAGTATCTGGGACTACAGGTGTGCACCACCACACTTTTTTTTTTTTTTTTTTCAGTTTTCATAGAGATGAGGCATCGCTATGTTAACCAGGCCAGTCTTGAACTGAGCTCAAGCAATCCTCCTGCCTCAGTTTCCCAAAGTGTTGCAATTATAAGTGTGAGCCATTGCACTGAGCCCATCTCTGAAAATTTAAAGAAGAAAAGTCTCACTTGGCACATGGGAATTGGGGATGGGTCAATAGGGAATGCCTGGCTTCAGGACGACTTGACCCTAAGGGAGTTTTCTCTGGTCCAGAGCAAAGCAGGGGCAAACTATTACCAGTAGGATCATTTGGCTTGCCCTCTACTGTTGTAAGGACTTGCAAGTTAAGAAAGGTTTTTAAGTGGTTAAAAAAATATTTTGCAATATAAATATTATATGAAATTCAAAGTTCAGTGTCCATATATAGTTGTATTGGGACATAGCCATGCTCATTGGTTTCCATGTTGTCTGTGGCTGCTTTTGTACTAAAACAGCAGAGTTAAGTAGTTGCAACAAAGACCATATATTCTACAAAACCTAAAATATTTACTATTCAGTCTTCTCCAGAAAAATTTTGCTTGTTCCTGCTCAAAAGTAGTGTTTCTCAAATTTTAGAAATACCCGGGACAAATACATACAACTTGTCTGGGATCTTGTTAGACTATAAATTCTTGATTTAGTAGGTCTATTCTGCATTTCCAACAGGCTACCTAGTGATACTGATGCTGCTGGCCTGAGGACTTTGAGAAGCAAGGCGTTAAACTGTGACCCTCATCATAAACACGCAGAAGCCTAATGTTAGCCTGATTAAGAACAGATCTTTTAGGAATGAACTCATATTAATTAAGTGCACAAGGTTGATGCAGAAGCCTAAAAATCTAATTTATTAACCCGTCAATGAGAAATACAATAGGAATATTCTGTTTCTATAGACATGGCACTTGATATGCTGAATTAGAGCAGAAGATTATTTTATCTTGCTCTGTCACCCAGTCTGGAGTGCAATGGCAAAAGCGCAATTCACCGCAACTTTCGCTTCCTGGGTTGAAGCAATTCTCCTGCCTCAGCCTCCCAAGTAGCTGGGATTACAGGCATGCACCACCACGCTCGGTTGGTTTTGTATTTTTAGTAGAGATGGGGTTTCGCCATGTTGGTCAGGCTGGTCTCAAACTCCTGACCTTAGGTGATCCATCCACCTTGGCCTCCCAAAGTGCTGGGATTACCGGTGTGACCTCCTGGCCCTCTATAAGTCAATTTTGAGTGATCTTTCTAGGAGTCCCGCTCTAGCCACTCTAGCCAAAGAGAACTGTCTGTGATTGCAGGAACTCTATTCCATTTCTCATTTACATCACATAGTCATTCCCTAGTTGTGGTTTACTGTTTATTATTATTCCATGAAATTATGCCATGGTATTTAAAAGATTTTCCTGCAAATTTCATTTTAAGTATGTTTTAACTCTAGAATCAAGAGGAGTAGCATTGAGACAGAACTGGACCTGTGTCCTAGTATTAATCACTGTGAGACCATGACCAAATAAGTTATCCTCATCAATAAAATGTAGAGGAGAGATTCAGAATTACACGATTCCCATGGACCCTTCCAGTTTTAAAACACTAATCTCAACTAAAATTTTTCCATAAGATGCACATAAAAATGGAGTTCATTTCCTTATTTCCACATTCCTGGTATGTGCTGCATTGTACTTTGGACCTCTGTTGACTTTTATGTCTTTTTTTCTGATGTTCTTGTTACTTGTTGACAACTATGTTCTCAGTTTTCTTCATTAAAAAAGAACTCTTTGAGGCAGACATCTTATTCAATTTTGCATCCCCCAGCATTTTACATAAAGGGACCAACCAAGAGATGTTAGGTGAATTGAATTAGTGTGGAAATATCCTCAACACAAGTAAGTTTGGGATAGTAGAACCTTAAAAGGCTAAGAGGTTGTAACCTTGTACAGTAAAGAAGGATTTTGACAAGCCAGTTGATTGGATGTTTGGCAACTCCTGGTATCATGTCGCATTAACTGTATTCTATAAAATTGTAAAATGATTACTCCTCTGGAAACCTTGAAAGAGTAGCTTGACTTTGCGGTTCTTAATGGTTCCTTAAATTTCTGATTAAAGTAACTTCTGATAATTCTATAATTAGATTCTATCTAAAGGATCAAGAAAATTTTTGCACTGAGATTAGAATTTCAACATTATTCATAGCTTGTGGAAAGGAAAACGTCCCATCTGGAATAGTGTCAATGTCACATCTATATATGCTTTGTTGGGTTTAAGAAAAATCTTTAAAAATATTTTTTCTCCTCTTAATACATTTCCATTTATGTGCAATGTTTTTGATCGGAAAACTAAAAAGTAGCAGCGGGTGGGAATGAAGGGAGCCAAATATAGAATTGGTGCCAACAGATGCAAAAATGCCATGGAAATCTTTGGCCCAGAAATAATAGCTTACCAAAATACACACACACACAGTTGTTGGACTCTTGAACAGATACACAGCCGTCTGTATAGACAACAGTGCTGTTGGCCAAGAGTCCCGGAGGCAGGCCAACCTCCTATCCAGATGCCACTGCCAGTGAGGAACCATTTGGCTTCTAGTCCTCTGGCTGCCAACCTTCTCTCCCACTCTCTGGCATGAGTTTTTACAGGGGCTGCTGAAGTGAATTAAGACTCTGAAGAGTTCTGTATTAATATGCTGCAACAACACAGAACACAGTGCCACAGAAGCCCTTTATGCTATTTGAATGTTTTTACCCATTATTATTTTTTTAATTGTCAAAGAAACCTGACTTCTAGGTATTTGCCTACAGAGAAATGCAATTGCCTTGGAAATTCAGAGTGATATATTTTGATTTCTGCATGGAGTCAACTTTCCTCAACCCAGAAATACCTTGAGAGTTTTTAAAACAAAACAAAACAAAAAGGTAAAAAGGAAAGAGAATAACAGATAAGAAAAGACCAAGAAACAAAATATATTGGTATTTTTGGGACAGTGAAAGACATTATTCATATTTCTTCAGCCCTAGCAAAAGTGCCCACTGAAAAATCTCCTTCTGACCAGACGAATGCAATAAGAACACATTGTTTTCAGTGACAATTGAATAAGTACCAATATACATCCATGACTGATTGCATGCAGCACTAACTTCCAAGAAAAAAAATCAACATAAGCACTATCTCCTCACCTGTAATCTCAACAAATTCCAATTTCTAACATTGTGAGGTTGTACCTATCAACTCACGAGCCCCTCCCACTGGGAGAGGCTTCTTTACTGCCTGTTTTTCCCTTCCCTCACATCAGTGAGGCTGGGCAGCCAAACGGATCCTGCTGGAGGAGCTGGCTTCATTTCTGCAGCTACTTTGCAAGAGCAACGTTTTGAGACTGACCTGATTCAAGGGAGAACTATCAGAAGATGGCATAATATCTGATTATATTGATGAATTAAGAAAGATGCCACGGTTAAAATTACATATGCTAATTTGCACACAAACAGTAGTTTCTAATTTAAGATGCTTTGAACGTCAGAATAAAACACCAAACTGCTATTGCACGCAAGAAAAAAGGAAAAAACCAAGAGTTCAGGCTTACATTACTTTTCTTGGCTGTGCTAATTGATTTATACAAATGTAACATTTGAACTGAGGGATACTTTTTGTGTACTCCACAGAGTTTCTCCAGTTTGCTTACAAAAAATACAACAAGCTCGTGAGGTTGACTTGTTAGTGTTTCAGTCACAAACTAAGTGAACTTAGCCATATAAGAAGCAATATTTTCCCTGGATCCCTATAGTAGGGCTGCCATATTTACTTGAAGCAACATTAATTGCTCTCAGATCTCTAAGTGTCATTGACATTGATAAATCATCCTTAGAGAGACATGAACAAATGAATCAAATGCTCATCATCACACTCAGAAAAGAAATAATATACCAGGCAGCCTACTTACGTAACTCTGTGTCACATAAAGATTTCTTGATGAGCCATACAACTTTATCCAGGTATAAATTGTGTGACTAACACATTGAAGAGACAGCTGAATCATACAGAAGCATGTAGCCAAAGTACATTGTAGAAAATATAATATTTCATTTTGTTTAAGACAAAAAGTCTATTTGATTATTAGAGTCAAGTACAACTATTTGTTTGCCAACTGTACATTAACATAGAGAAAATCTTCCATTTTCCCATTGTGTACATGTGAAGAAATTGTTATTAATTACATTGAAGTGATGTTTTTGTAATTAAAGTTCTTCAGTAGCATGTAAAATACTTTGCTGTATGGAAAAGTAATGGTCATATGAATATATGAACAGCAGCAAGATTAGTTGTTTAATTTCTCCTTAGGAATTTTCTAACCCACCAACCTAAAAGAAGCCTGCTGTATTACTCTGTACTGTCTTCTTTTATGATTTTACCTAACCCTGTATTTTAGAAGAATATCAGTTTTTGTTTTTACTACATAATTCTCTACTGTGTTTTTAAAGATAGAGAATATGATTTCTCTTTCTTTGACAATAGTACCTCCCAAGAAGAGCGTCTTTTCTCTCCATGAGCTAAGGAAGGGGACTGAATTAATGGAGATACAGGTGTTCCCTTCCACTGATTGGGGTAAGAGGAGCGGCAGCAGTCAGCACTCCCTTCTCTCTCTGCCTTTCCTTTATCTGTCTTTGAGCAGCAGCTTTTCCTTTGTCCTGTGAACCATCTGTGTGCCTGCAAACATCTACAGAGACACCAGCAGATCCCAGCAATGGCCACAGCAGCTGCCTGGTCCTTCCTAACTGAATGAAAACTCGAATTGCCAAGACTGCAAATAGTCTCCTTCCTTTTCACAGACATATGCTACCTGGAAGGCTAACAATAAATTTCATGTTTTCAGTAGCACTTTATAGACCCTCAGCAATTACTTGCATATGCATTTTTGTGCTTTTATCTGATTACTTATGATGGCATTTTCAAATTATAGTCTACGAACACTCATTTTGAGGAATGTTAACAACTTTACCTAAATTTATTGAACATTTAGTATGTGTTTTACATGCATTTTCTTATCCAATACTCGCAAGTTTTAAAAGTTTTATTAGTATTATTTCCATTTTATGGATGACAGAGGTGAGGATTAGAGAAGTCAAGTCACGTGGCTCAACAGTTGTACTGGGCAGAATTTGAACCCAGCAGTGTGACTCCAGAGCTCATACTCTTAAACAGTATAACATAGCTGTTAGGTAAAAAAGCATCTGTTGGTGGGGAGGAGGGTGATCAATGAATTCGAAAATGACGAGGTAGAACAAATTGAACAAACTTCTTTCCTGCAGTATTTCTCAGAGCATTTAATATATATGCCCATTAACACTGACTTTCGAAGGTGGAATCTAATATATGGTATTTTTCAAACATATTGATCCTCATAGATCTCTCATGTAATTAATGTTCCCCCCTAGCACTTTGGGAAAGACTGCCTTGGTATGTATTTTTAGAAACTGTTGGGTTAACCCAATTATGCTTTCCACTGATTCTTTTTAAAATTAAGAATGAGTCACTATTCTTCAGCAAATGAGAATCTCAGAGGTTCATGATGGCTTAAGGGGGTGATGGGAAATACAGCATGACTTAGAAAATATAGCGGAGGAAATGTATGTGAATAACTATAATATAGAGTAGTCGTAATTAGCTGTCTATTTTATTATTATTTTTCTTTTCTTTCTTTTTTTTTTTTTTTCTTTGGGACAGGGTCTCACTTTGTCACCCAGGCTGGAGTAGAGTAGCATGATCATGGCTTACTGCAGCCTTGACCTTCTAGGCTCAAGAGATCCTCCCACCTCAGCTTCCCAAGTTGCTGAGACTACAGGTGCATGCCACCACGTGGAGCGAATTTTTTATTTTTTGTAGAGATGGGGTCTTGCTATGTTGCCCAGGTTGGTCTTGAACTCCTGAGCTCAAGTGATCCTTCTGCCTCAGTCTCTCAAAGTGTTGAGATTACAGGCATGAGCTACCATACCCAGCCTTTTTTTTTTTCTGTCTACACTCCACTTCTAGGAGAAAGAGTCAAATAAGAAAAAGAAATGATGTTAATGCTCAATATTCACAATGTGCAGAGAACTCTTATGTATTGTCTCATTTGATTCTAACAACAACCCACTTTATAGGAAAGGTAATGAGACCAAAAAGGTTTAAATGCCAGGAAGTGGTAGACCTGGGATTCAAACCTAAGGCTCTGACTTCTAGCTCAGTTATTTTTTTTTACAATTCCACTAGTACTTTCAAAAACTGAATTCCAGGGGGGTGTCCTTTAATCAAGTGATATTCAAGCCAATGTTTAATACCTCTAACACCTATGGTCCAGAAATAATTGCTGATCAGACCAAAGATCCTGATGCTAATGAGAGGAGCTCAGCATCCAAGTGCTTGAGCCTGAATGTCTGGTTTCAAATGCTGGTTCTGCCACTCACTATTGTTTTAGCACTGGGAAAATAATTTGACCTCTTATTAAGTTACTTTGTCACCAAAAGAAAATTAAATTATATTTAGCAAAATGTGCACACAAAGACAGACAAATGGCCAATATGTTTTTTGTTTAAACTTTCAGAAAAATGATTAGCATAAGATTTTCATTAACATTCAGTTAATAGAAAGATTTAACTAGCCATAGTGGCTTGTTTCTCCGAATAGTCTTATTCATTAGTGTTTGACTTTCTCCAGCGACTTTCCTGAT
Organism: Macaca nemestrina; assembly: GCF_043159975.1. Taxonomy (NCBI): domain Eukaryota; kingdom Metazoa; phylum Chordata; class Mammalia; order Primates; family Cercopithecidae; genus Macaca; species Macaca nemestrina. The sequence goes on along the minus strand of NC_092126.1, from coordinate 94,550,341 downwards.
TTATGCCTGCTATGGTTTGAACGTTTGTGCCCCCTCAAAAATTCATAAGTTGAAACTTAACCACCAATGTGATAGTGTTAAGAGGTGGGGCCTGTAGGAGGTGACTGAGTCATGAGGGCAGATCCCTCATGAAGGGGTTGAGTTTCCTTGTTAAAGAAGTTCAAGGGAGCTGTCACCGCTTTTTGTTCCTTTGCCCTTCTGCTTTCCACCTGTGAAAAGATAATGTTCATCTGCACCGGAGGACGCAGCAAAGTGCCATCCTGGAATGGGAGATTGGGCCATCACCAGATAAGGAAGCTGCTAATGCCTTGATCTTGGACTTTGCAGCCTCCAAAAACGATGAAAAAATAAATTTCTATTATTTATAAATTACCCAGTTTCAGATATTTCGCTATAGCAGCACAAATGGAAATGCCCTTTAAAGTTTTTCAAGTACTTACATTAAAAAGGAGGTAGTGTTAATTACAAGTGTTCTCATAAATTAATGTTTTCTATAGTAATGATTTCCCTAGATGTTTGTATTAGTTACTCTAGTTACCTTTTTTTGTAATGTTAAATATGTTTCTTTTAGCTGTCATATGTACAAAAAAGTAGAGCCAAAGTTCCTCAGACTTTCATGGTGTCTTTTTCACAACACCCCAGGCCAAAGGAAATACTTAGTAGATTCTTTTATTAAATCATAAGGTCCTAAGAAGTTAATAAGTATGTCTTAAGAACTTAGTAATATTTTAAAACGTTATATATAAATATATATTTATGTACATGTGTATGTGTGTGTATATCTATGAAGAAAAATATTTATATTTTATTCCAAAATATTTGTAATTACTTACTAATGGGATTCTATACCAGTTGACCACTGCAAGTCTTCTCAATTCTTGGAATCAGATTGGTTCCCAACATTCTAATTTCTCGTTACACACTGATTTTAGAATGTTAATTGCTTTTTTATCAAAGCAACCACAGAACACTCAGCGTTGCAAAGATATGAAATTATCAAAAGGAACGTAGTATGATCTAATATTGAAACTATGAACCACCTAGAGCTGGTAGTTTGCACAGTGTCTGATTCTCTCAAAAATATAAAATACCTCATGACACCTCTGAGAATTCACTTGTGGTGCCCTGAGCCACCTCTGTACACAGTTTGGACACTATGGGATTAGGGTATTATATAATATCTTATATTTTAGTATAAGGTATTTAAGTATTCAAACTGTATTTTGTGTGTGTGTGTGAGAGAGAGAGGGGGAGAGAGGGAGAGAGAGAGAGAGAGAGAGAGCGAGAGAGAGAGAGAGAGAGAGAGAGAGAGAGAGAGAGAGAGAGGATGCTATTTAAAACCCAAGATGACTGTAGCCTTTTTCCTCTTCTAATGGAGCCAGGCTAATTCATAAGAGTAGGGGCAAACATCAGTACTATTCTACTCTTTTCCTGTGGCTGGAGGGAAGAAAAAAGAGTGAGACATAGCACAAAAATAAGTCTGCTGATGTGCAATGGGGCTGCCGGAATCTACTTTAGAATAGATTTTAAAAAAAGAGCTAAACTTTTCTGTATAATAAAGTGAGCAGTGAAATGAAAGAGAGAAGGGCATATGCAATATTGTGGGAGACTTGGACCCCCAAGCAGCACAGATAGCTGAGGGTATTTTTTAAGAATAATGAAATCTAAGATTCTGCTTTGTTGTTACTGTGCTATGAACACAGACCATCTCCCCAAACCTCCAGTGGTCTGCTCTACAGAAATCATGGAAATCAAAGATGGCTGGGGTTTATTATTGGATCAGCCTGAAGAAGAGAGTAGGAAGTAGTGATGTGTGAGTGACAGTGAGAACTCTGTGGAGAAAGGCTCTCAAGGCAGATGACCACAACCATCAAGTTAGCAGGAATGCCCAGAAAGCCTGGGAAAGAAAGAGAGAGAGAGGTTTGACAAGACATGCTGAAAGGCTGACTTAAGGTTTGGTAGATTATGAGGGACTAAGCAAGGGGCCACAACTTGGGGAAGGTGGGAAGGAATAATTTACTGTAGAAACTGGGGTTCTGCGTGCGTTTAATGTCAATGTAGTAGTTAGGGCTGAGATGAGAGACTGTAGAGTGTTTGTCATGAGTCAAAAGACCCAGACCCAAGTGCAGGGCCAAGGCATGTATATAGTCTGGATTCACAGGCGGAAGTGACATAAATCACGATCTAAGAAAGCAGAACTGTCCATGTCAGCAGCAAAGATTGTATACCAAATACTAGCCAGAATCTGAAGTGATTCCCTCCTCTGGCCAAGTCTAATTCTTGTTCCTGTTAGATGAGCAATGACACATAAATTTCAGTACAGTAAGAGAACCAGAGACCAAACAAAGAGTTATTTTATGTTCCAGTTGTTGTCTACTCAAAACATGATGATATCCAACACTCTTTTAGAATAAAAACCCCCAGAAAACTAGGAATAGAAGAAAATTTCTGTAACACGAAAAAAGTCATTTACGAAAAACCCATAGCAAATATCATAGTCAATGGCAAAAGGCTGAAAACTTTCCCACTAATATCAGGAACAAGAGAAGAATATTCACTTACACCCCTGCTATTCAACACTGTGTTGGAAGTTCTGGCTAGAGTAATTTGATGAGAAAAAGAAATACAAGACATTCAAATTGGAAAGAAATAAGTAAAACTATTTTTTTCACAGATGTCATGATTCTATGTATAGAAAATCCCAAATAATGGACAAGAAAACTACCAGAACTAATAAACAAATGCAGGAAAGTTACAGAGTACAAGGTCAGATCACACACACACACACAAAAATCAGTTGTGTTTTTATGCAAGAGCAATGAGCAGTCTGGAAAGGAAATTAAAAAAGCAATTCCATTTAAAATAGCATCTAAAAGAATAAAGGAACTAGGAATAAATTTAACCAAGGAGGTAAAAGACTTGGACATTTAAAACTAGAAAACATTTCTGAACTATGTTAAAGAAGACCTGAATAAATGGAAAGACATTTCATGTTCATGGAAAGATTTACATTGCTAAGATGTCAGTATGGCTCAAAGCTATTTACAGATTCAATGTAATTCATATTAAAATCTTAATAGCTTTTTTTTTTTTTTTGCAGAAATGGGAAAGCCTATACTCACATTCATATGGCATTGCAAGGGGCCCTGAGTTGCTAAGACAATCTCTGTTAAAGAAGAACAAAGTTAGAGTACTCACACTTTCTGACTTAAAAACACTCTTTAAAATTTAATTTTCTGATTTAAAAGTCATTGAAATCAAAATGGTATGGTGCTGGCATAAAAATAAATAAATATATATACCAATGGAATAGACTTGTGAGTCCAGAAGTAAACCCAAACATTTATGGCCAATTTATTTTGACAAAGGTACCAAGACCATTTAATAAAGAAATAATCTCTTCAATAGATAGTGTTGGGATATCTAGATTTCCACATGCAAGAGAATGAAGTTTGGCCCCTACCTTATCCTATATACAAAAATTTACTAAAAATAGATAAACAACCTAAAGATAAGAACTAAATGATAAAACTCTTAGAAGAAAACATAGGGATAAATCTTCATGAGTTTAGATTTGGCAATGAATTCTTAGATATGGCACAAAACACATGAGCAACAAAAGAGAAACCAGATAAATTGTACTTCATCAAACTTAAACACATTTATGAATCAAAGGACATTGTTAAGAAAGTGTAAAGACACCCTACAGAATGGGAGAAAATATTAAATATTTACCAATCATATATATGGTGTTTAATATATAGAATATAGAAAGAACTCCTACAACTCAATAACAGAAAGACAACCCAATTTAACAAATAGGCAAATGACTTAAATAGATATTTCTCTAAAGAGGATATGCAAATGATCAATACATGAAATGATGCCCAATATCAGCCATTAGGGGAGTGCAAATAGAAATGATAATGAGATACCACTTCACACCTACTAGGATAGCTATAACACACAACACCCCTCCCAGAAAATAACAAGTGTTGGCAAGGATGTGAAGAAATTGGAATCCTTGTATATTGGTAGTGGGAATAAAAATGTTACAGCCACTGTGAAAAACAGCTTTTTAGGTTCCTCAAAAAACTAAACACAGAACGACCATATGACTCAGCAATTCCACCCCTAGTACCTACGTGTATGCCTGAAATAATTGAAAACAGGAACTCAAATAGACACTTGTATGTGAAATTCATGGCAGTAATATTTATAGTAGCCAAAAGGTCACACAACTCAAGTATCTATCAACAGATAAATGGATAAGCAAACTGTGATATATTTGTACAATGGAATATTATTCAGCCAAAAAAACAGAATGATACGCTAGAACAGGGGTGAACCTTGAAAACATTTTGCTAACTGAAATCAACTAGATACAAAAGGAAAAATACTATATGCTTCCATGTATATAAAATATATAGAATAAGCAAATTCATGGAGAGAGAAAGTAAAATAGAGGTTACTAGGGAATGAGGGGAAAGAGAAATGGGAGGTTATTGTTTAATGAATGAATACAGAGTTTTTGTTTGGGATAAAAAATGTTTTGGAAAATAGTGATGACAGTTGTGTAACATTGTAAATGTAATTAATGCCAATGAATTGTACAGTTAAAACTAGTAAAAATTGCAAATTGTATGTTCTATGTATTTACCACCATATATTTTTGTACAACAAAAATGTAGAAAAAGTTTGGGCAATATTATGTAAGTAAGCTGAGAGGGCAGATAAATATCAGAAAAAAATTAATCTGTGTTTTAGGGTCTTATAATTTTAAGATGAGAAAATCGAAATAAATCATTCAGTCAAAAAAACCCCTAAACATTATTATATACCATTCAGATATCATCACATGTTTCGAAGCCTTGATTTCTTTTTTTTTTTTTTTTTTTTTTTGAGACGGAGTCTCTGTCGCCCAGGCTGGAGTGCAGTGGCGCAATCTCGGTTCACGGCAAGCTCCGCCTCCCGGGTTCACACCACTCTCCTGCCTCAGCCTCCCGAGTAGCTGGGACTACAGGCGCCGCCACCACGCCCCGCTTATTTTTTGTATATTTAGTAGAGACGGGGTTTCACCATGTTAGCCATGTTAGCCAGGATGGTCTCCATCTCCTGACCTCGTGATCCGCCCGCTTCCGCCTCCCAAAGTGCTGAGATTACAGGCGTGAGCCACCATGCCCAGTCGATTTCTTTTTTATTCATGAGTCGAAGCATATCTATATTCTCTGGATTCCAACAGGTCTAGGCCTCAAAGGAATGTGAGCTACTCTGGCCATTTTTTTCTTCCTATTGCCGGTGTAATTGTGGAATATTCTCGCCATTTTTGATGGACAGTGATGGCATCTGTTACTTCATTGGTGGGGCTTAATGAACAGGTTCCATTTATTTAGTTGCAACATCACACAGAAAGGTGAGAAACTTTTGGACATAGATTTCCCATAAGAAAGTTATCCTTAAATTTTTCTTTCTGAACAAAAAGTGAACATGGAACTTGGCATGACTTCCTTGAGAATATTAACCATCACTATTTATTGTTATCGTATGTTTTTCTTCAAGAGCGTTTATAAACAGGAGTTTGGTCAAGAATTTTCAGAGCAGATAGTGATATAGGAAATCTGGTTGGCCGGGTCCTAGGGGTTGGAACAAAGGATGTTTGAGGCTGAGACAGGATCGAGGCAATGGGCGCTGGGTAGTGCGTGAGCCCTGTATGAGAAATCTGGGCAGCTAGGCAGAACCCAACTACTGGGTGTCTGAGCAGCAGGTCATTTGCTGGGAGAGAGGAGGATGATAAGTAGCAAAGCTAATGTTGGTACTCAGTCAGCCTCTTGTGATCTGCCTGAAATTCTTCTTAAAGAATGAAATGTGTTTAAATACATGAGAAATAATGCTTCCTGCATGGGAGTGAACATGAATATAGTTGAACCTACAGCTGAGAGCAAGGAGAGAGCCTGGGCTAAAGGAAGTTGGTACAGGAAGAATCTTAAGTGTTCGTATGTTTGTGAAAACATTGTCAGTGGCAAGGCATAATCAAACCTCAGTGCTCTGGTTGTTCATGAATGCAGAATTTAAGAGATATTCCTTAGTAAAATGTTCTGGTCATTTTGGAAGCCCTGTTGGCAAAACAAAGCTGAAAATACCTTCATTTATCACTGTTACATCAACATGATAAGAATGGTAGTGTTAAGAGGGAAAAAACAAAGGTTCAAATGGTATGTTTTTAATCTAGAACAAAGAAAATCTTCCTGGTTTTAATTACATATTTTAGACTTTATAAAATGAATTTATCATTTGTAGTCTCAGGGAGAAAATATTCCCCACAAAATAAAGAAGATGCTCTGCATAACATAGCCCAAAATAGATCTGGGGCTGTACTAATAAAGAAGGATACTTATTTGATGTATATGCTCACTTGCCTTAGTAGCCAAGAGCAACATGGAGTGTTTACTGTATGCTCAGAAATGTTCTAGGCACTTTAAGTGTATGAAGTTATTTAATACTGTCTCTGAGCTAGGTACTGCTATTATCTCCACCCTAGAGATGAAGAAAATGAAACATCAAGAGATAAAACAATATGCCCAGGAGCCCACAACAAGCCACAGTCAGTGTTGAAGCACCAGTGTCTACATCCAGAGTCCATACTCCTAACTACTGTATTATCCTACCTCTCACAACTAAAAGGAAAGGCCTTGGTTGGTGCAAAGAAATGATGCCAAATCGGTGCTTCCAAAGTCTGATTCAGAGGACATTGGTCCCTCACTATGTTTCATGGCACTGGTGAAATGCTGAATATTACATGTCCCTCTTCCCACCATTCATTGCGGAACCATAGTAAGTACTAGTATTAAGGGCTTTGAAAGTTTTGTCATAAATAAATCTTTTAATAATACTGGTGCACCTAGTACAGGATCTTCATTTGTATAATATCTTATTACTGTATCTCAAAATCAGTATCATATGGGTTACCCTTTGAGAAATACTGCCTTAAAAAATAAAAACGCTGTGGTAATAACTGGCCGTACTCCAAAATTACTTGTTGCTAACAGTTTCTTTGACTAATGCAAATCTGGAAGCCTAATTCTGAGAGTCATATGTGGTAAGCAAGGCAGACCCATTATTTAGATTCAGTGAAATGAGCCTTAAAGATAATACCATACATTGTTCCTTGATCAAGAAAATATTATCCAAATTTGATTTTTCTTTAAAAACCTTTTTTTCATTTTTGTGGAGACATAGTAGGTGTATATATTTATCATGTGCATGAGATGTTTTGATAGAGGTATTCAATGTGAAATAAGCACATTATGGAGAATGGGGCATCCATCCCCTCAAGGATTTATTCTTTAAGTTTTAAACGATCTAATTAGGTTATTATTGACTATAGTCACCTTGTTATGCTATCAAATAGTAGGTCTTATTCATTCTTTCTAGGTTTTTTACCCATTAACTCATTAATGATTTTTATCCATTAACACATTAACCCGTTAATTAACCTATTACCCATGAATTTTTCTAGGCTTAGAGATCTCTTTTCTATCTGCATTTATTTTCTTTTGCTTTTCTCATGTTCTTCTGGTCTTAAGTTCGTCTGTATTGGCTTTGGTCAGTTTCTTATTTCAGGACATTTTACTGCTTACAGATTATTTTGGGGGTCAGCTAATGAAATCTTTCAAAATTCACTTAAAAGAGCTAATCTTCATCAGTTGATTTTCATGAGTTTTTTTTTCTATACAGAAAATATGACAGATTACTTGTCTTTAAATACATATAAACAGCTTGAGTCTGTTCTCTGGATGCTTCAGTGATGGAGAAGGGAGGTGATTAGATCCTCCCTTTTTGGCTAAAAGAGTAATTACTGAATTGGTTGCTGAACTGAAAATGGATTTCCCAAAATTGTCAGAAATATGAGCCCTGTGAAAATTTCACCCTCTGCTCCCTACTCTCTTGAATAACCCTATACCCCATTTCTCAGGATCTGGTCCTTTTAAACCACTGTATTCTATATTTTCAGTCTTTATATTGCTTTCTATATGACTGACATTACTATTAGGTAACAGTTTTAAATAGCAATTTAAAAAATTATGTGAGTCTGTGGAAATATTCTTTCTCTACTAATGTTCTGACAGATTTATAAATGTCAAAACCATTATTTCTTTATAGAAATGAATTTAAGAGACACAAGTTCCATAAGTGACCATAAAATTATGACAGAATTCACAAGCCACAGAAATAAATTTGTTTCATTCTCTCATAGTCATATCACAAATAAGTCTTTCGCTTTGAGATGGTAGATATTTTGGGGGCCACAAATGCCTTCATATTTTAAAAAATGCTTACGTTTACCTGCATGGGCCTAGTCCATGTTTCACATGAGGACTAACAGTATATTTCTTGCCATGCTATAGCCCAAACTGGAATTTCCTGTAAACCAGTTATAGGCTATGTGTTTATATATGTTTATATATGTATATGTATGTGTATGTGTTTATAAGACAAAATAATGTTTAAAGGTAAAACAGTGAGACATATCACCCATAAATCCACTACCATAAACAACCACTATTAATACTTCTTGCAATGTTTTTTTTTCTATCATACCCTTACAGCACTGAGTATAGCATTAAGTTTTTTGTTCCTGTTGTTGATTTCACAGGTAAAACCTTTACTCCCTTAAATTTCCACTTCTTTAATTATTATTGAGCCTGAGTATTTCTCCTAAACAAATTACAGGTTCTATTTTTTCTTTTTTCGTGTTCTTTGTCCATATTATATATTTTTTGCATGTTCTTGTATAAAAGTTTGTTTTTCTCATCCATTAAAGACAGGCCGTGTTTGAATCTTGGTTCCACCATTCACTAACTGTGTGTCTTGGACAGCTTATTTAAACTTTCTGCAGTTTTGGCTTCTCATCTATGAAATGAGGTTAGTAGCATCTACCTTCCAGGGCTCGTATAAACATTAAATTAGTTAAATATGTGAACCACAGTGTCTGGTTGTGGTAGGCACAACGTTACGTGTTCACCATCCATTTCACTTTCCTTGGCATGGAGCTAAACTATATTCATAAACTCCAGCTCCCCAAAAATCTAAGTATGGTCACCTAAGTCTCGGCAGTAGAATGCGAACAGAAGTGATGTGTCACTTGTAGACTGCTGCAGGCAAGTCTTCTTTATTCCATCCACACTGGTAGAAGTGAATGACTCTGAGATGAAAAAGTTACAGGATGGAAAGAAGGTATTTCCCCAAATCATCACTTGGAGGAAAGCCACAAAGAAAAGTCACCTGACCCATATCAGATTCTACTAATATCTATTAGATTTTTTTTTTTATAAAGCTACTGGGATTTGGGGGTTTACTGATTGCAGCAGCTAGAGTTATTTACTCTGCAATACATTTGCTCATGGTAAACACTTGAGGAATAGAAGCTATCGACATTATTATTATTATTCACAATAAAAAGTGATGGCTAATGTCAGCTTTATACTTGAATCATACTTAATATTAATTGGTCAGATGGATTAAAACAATTTCCTTCACTCTGAAAACCTTCTCTCCTTACCCCATTTTTTTTTCCAGCTGTGATTCACCCTTACCTCATTAAAAAAATCATTGCATGTCCTCAGGAGGCTGTGTTCACAAGAATTATAAAGTACAGTAAGTATTCTATATTTTATTATAATCAGTTCCATTTCTTTAAGGTCTCCACCTAACCTATACTTCTTAAAGCCACTGGTTCTTATTCATCTTCATGATTGCTTTTATGAAAAAGAAATTAATACAATATGTAGGTGGAAGGTACTGATTAGTAATGTTTGATCTATAGTCATAAATCTATTTGGACATAATTTTGGGTATTTATAGACTAACAAACTTAAATGCATGGACATGTGATTCTGTTGAAGTATTGTAAGTTATTCACAGACAAATGAGTAGGTATAACAGGCCTAAAGTAGTATGAGGTAGAACAATTTAACCTCATTTAAAAAGCCCCACATATTCCATGTATATATTTCTGGGAATGAGAAATAATTTCAAAGTGTTCTGATATCAAGTATTCTGTTATTTTTTAAAGGTTTTACACTAAGGACCCATTTAGTGGCTAGCATTTTGTGACTCTGACAGTACCCAGCTGAGGCAAATGGGCAGGATGGTTGGTTGTTCTTGGTTGAATTAAATTATGTTTCCTCACAGTGACCTCTGGGGGATTCCTCCACTCTTCCTTCAATCCACCAGTTCCTTCCCTTCTCATCTATTCTTTCCCAGATTTCTCACCAAGGCAAAAATGGCCCAAAGGGCTTTGCTGTGTAACTAGGTGTTGGGAGGCTGAAGTACTGATGGATCCCTTTCCCCGGATTTATTTTAGAGTGGTCATGACTAATTGACTATTAAAATGGAAGTGAGGAGGACCTCTTGTCAGCAAATGAGGCATATTTGGCGTTGATGGCTTTCCTACTCACAAAAAAAGGCACATCAAACTTAATGTAAGACACCAGGCACAACTACCAAGCACAATTAGTAAATGGGTAATCGCATTTTCATATTATTATCTCATTTGACCCTCATAGCAGCCTTTCCTGTGACATGGGAGGAAAATAGTATTATCTTCCTTTTATTGAAGAGAATACAATCAGAGATGGTAAGATAAGAGCCAGTATGTTCTGCTTAAACCTGAATCTACACCATGCTAATATTCCAAAAAGTATGAAGAACCTACTGTGGCCAGGTGCCACTGTCATTGCTGTGTGACCTTGGGCACGTTACTTAATCTATCTGTGCCTCAGTTTCATCAGCTGTAAAATGGGAATTATAATACTGACTTCATGGGGTTGTTGGAGGATTAAATAAGTTAACTTATATAGTGTCCTGAGAACAGTTCTGGGGCATAATATGCATTCAATAAGCATAAGTTATCATGATATATTGTGGTAATAAAAATGATTACTCCTAATTAGTAAGTAAAAGAATTTGATTTCAAAACAAGGTTTTCTAACTCTAAATTCAGTGTTCTTTCGATCATAGCGCAGCTGTCTCAGACTACCTTACTATTCTCCCAAAGCCAGTTAGGTGTCATGCGACCCAAAGAATAAAGTTAGTATTATGTCTTATATCAATATCAACAATTTAGTGCTAAAATGCTAAACAACCACTTAAATATCATAAACATACACTAATGTACATGGTATTTGTATTCACCTTTAAAGATTCATAAACTGTAAAATTCATTCTCTTAGTTTACTTTTGAGTAGTTTTTTTTTTTTTTTAAGAGACAGGATCTCACTCTGTCACCCAGGCTGGGGTTCAGTGGTCTAATAATAGGTCACCGCAGCCTCAAACTCCTGGGCAATCCCACCTTGGCCTCCCAAAGCCTTGAGTAGAATTTCCTGTGAATATTCTGGAAGGAATTTTTCTAACATTAGAAGTAAATACAAGCACATCTTGATTCAGGAACCTAAAACATACTCAGAAACTTGAATAATAATCCTTTATAAAAAAACCTTTTATTTTAGGTTTGGGGGACCATGTGAAGGTTTGTTATATTATAGGTAAACTCGTGTCATGGAGTTTGTTGTAAAGATTATTTAATCACCCAGATATTAAGCCTAGCATCCAATAGTTACTTTTATTCTGCTCTTCTCCCTCCTCCCACCCTCACCCTCAAGTACACCCCAGTGTGTTGTTCCCTTCTTTGTGTGCATGAGTTCTCATTATTTAACTCCTATTTATAAGTGAGAACATGTGGTATTTGGTTTTCTGTTCTGTTTTAGTTTGCTAAGGATAGTGGCCTCCTGCTCCATCCATCTTCCTGCAAAAGACATGGTCTTGTTCTTTTTTATGGTTGCATAGTATTCCATGGTGTATATGTACTGCATTTTCTTTATCCAGTACCCAGAGGAATATAAATCATTCATCATAAAGACACATACATATGACTGTTCATTGGATAATAATTCTTATTCATTGATTTAGTCACTCAGGAAGTATTTACTGAGTTCTTTCTACATGTAAACATTATGTTATTCTCTATGTAGACGAAGAAGTGTCAAGCTTCCTGCCTTCAAAAGAAGAAAACATAATAATTTTGCTTGAAATTTCCTTCTCAGTGCTAACAGTACATGAGGAGAGAAAAATAATTGAATTTTTCCTAAATTATTTTTTAAGAGGGTGTGAAAAGGATGATAGTGTTATTGCTTCTCTAATTAGCATGTATTAAAACAACAACAACAAAATAATAGTCCTTCCCTCTGCAAAACCTACAACTCATTTTAGTTCCTCAAATATTTGCTATTGACACAGCACCTCACTAGGTGGACATAGTCCTTGTCCTCTAGCAATCTGTGGTATAGCAGAGCAGACAACGATAATACAAGCAGAAAATGATCCATGGTTTTCAAATGATATGTATTTAGAGAAAGGTAATGTTGAAGTGGTAGAAGTAATCAAAGTTTTATGAAAGAGGTAGTATGTAAACAGGGTCTTGAAAAGTAAGTAGAATTTTGACAAGTGCCATTGTTGCAGGCAGTAGAAAAGTTTAGTATAATACAGAGCTGCTGCGCTGTCCAATATGGTAGCCACCAGCCACATGTAGCTATTTAAATTTAAACTGGTTAAAATTAAACAAAATAAAAAAATTCAGTTCCTTGGTCACACTAGTCACCTTTCAAATGCTTTATAGCCACCTGTGACCAGAGGCTATGATATTGAGCAGCGCAGAGTAGAACCTTTTTATCATAACAGAAATATCTATTGGAAAGGGTGCTACAGGAGTGGGAATGAAGAAAGGTCAGGAGGTGGAAATAATGAATTATCTAAATTTCTGTCCAAGCCCTTAGACAAAACATCAGAAATAATAATATATCCATGTATTTCCTCCCCAAATCTAAATTGGAAATACATGCCTATGTAAGGATCAATGACTCAATTGTTTCAGTGGCAGGTCTGGTCCAATAATCATGCTGAGTTCATACTATAAATCAATAATGAAGACATAAAACGTAACAGGCTTATCTAATTGCTTCATCTATCTGAGCATGCAGATCACAGTGGCTGAAAGCCAGGCCCTAGGGCACAGCCAAGTGTGGGTGCTGCTATCTCTTCTGGCAGGAACCTGTTGTCTGAGTGGGTCCGTGCTGAATGACTTGGGGCTGTCACAGTTGCAGTTCACTAAGAACATGTTCATTATTAAATTATTTACTACTTTGGAAATAGTGACAGCATCCGCTGCAAGCCTAAAAGGTAGTTAGAGATTTGAGGAACTAAACTCTAAGAAGCAACTCTTGTTCTGTGAATATGGATGAACTGAGCAATGTGTGACCACAATCATTGATAAACTTGTGAAGTGCAAACTTCATCATTTTGATAAGAGCTTCTGTTTGTTCTGTCAGGAGGGAGGTTTGGCTCAGCCTCCTAAAGTTGTGGTGTTTTTACAAAGCCAGCCAGGCACAGGTCTCATTTTCCTTGAGGTACAAATGTGTACAGGGCCAGGAAACCATATAATGAGGCTTGAGAAATCTATGGGGTTTTTTTGAGGACTAAATTGGGAAGAGAACTGCTTTCTCAGATACCTTAACTCCCAAGAAGAGAGTCCTTGTGCACAGAACTTGTGGGAGGCTCCATCCGCTGGTCTTTACCTTTGGATACACTGTGCAAGTTTCATGACAGAATCATTAAGATAATCAAATTGTCTTAATTCTGGTGCAATTCATGGATGTACTCATAAATTTAGGTAAAGTGAAACGCATCAGCATAGTTTCTGTTCTTTAAAATAAATATGAAAATATAGACTAAAAAAAAAAAGAAAAAGAAATCTACGGGACTCTAAAATGTGTCCCTTCATTGGTTAAAAAAAAAAAATAGAAAACCCAATTATTTGGGGAAATCAAGCTAGCTTGGAATATGCTGAACCCATATTTTTTGGTTGGGTGGTTCCTCTATTAATTTTAGACCCAATCATTGCTTATAACTTGAGTCTTTTAAAATATTATTCAATAAAAACGGACTTTTAATGTGCATATGGAGGCCGGTATGGTGGTGCACATCTGTAATTCCAGCACTTTGGGAGGCCAAGGAGGGCAAATTGCCTGAGTTCATGAGTTTGAGAGAAGCCTGGGCAACATGCCAAGATCCCGTCTCTACAAAAAGAACAAAACTTAGCTGGCATAGTGGTGTATGCCTGTAGTCCCAGCTACTCAGGAGGCTGAGGTGAGAGGATTGCTTGAGCCTGGGAGGCCGAGGCTGCAGTAAGCTGTGTTTGCATCACTGCATACCAGCCTAGAAGACAAAGTGAGACCCTACCTCCAAAAAAATGTGCATATGGTATTTTTTTGACACTATCATTAAGGATTTTATTTATACATGCTCATTGGACAACAGATAATTGTCTTCTCTTAAAAGAACTTGTGAATATCAACAAAAGGTAGTAAGGCAAACAGTGGGATACTAACTTTAAGTTAGCTTTTAAAAGTAAGATGTAATCTATGGATAACTTACATATATATATTTATTATATTGTTTTTCTTATGAAGGAAGTTTATAGAACCATATTTTTTCTTTTGAAAGACTGGCATTTAGAAGAGTCATGTAAACTTTTTTTTTTTTTTCGAGATGGAGTTTTGTTCTTGTTGTCCAGGCTGCCTGGAGTGCAATGGCACGATCTCAGCTCACCGCAACCTCTGCCTGCTGGGCACAAGCGATTCTCCTGCCTCAGCCTCCCGAGTAGCTGGGATTACAGGCATGCGCCACCATGCCTGGCTAATTTTGTATTTTTAGTAGAGATGGGGTTTCTCCATGTTGGTCAGGCTGGTCTCGAACTCCCGACCTCAGGTGATCCGCCCACCTTGGCCTCCCAAAGTGCTGGTATTACAGGCATGAGCCACCGCACCCAGACATCAAAGCATTTTTAGAACTCCATAATGCTACGGGTTGGTGTATCAGAAAGGAATTGCTATGCCATAAAAAGCATTTTTGTAACCCTAGTCATATATGAGCAACTATTTTCATATAATGTTAACCAATGTCAAGAGAAAAAATGAAAAAATATGCATACCAGGAAAACCTAGAGAAATACAGATTTAATACTTTTCAGTTTATCATATTTTTTGGAGAATGCTTATAATGACACATGGTTTTCAATTATTTGGTGTTTCTCAATTTTGCATTTGCTTGAGACTGTTCCCTCAATGAACTCAACATTTTCAAAGGATCGAAAGAGACTTTTTTTTTCTTTTCTGAACACAGAGAAGTGTGGAGAAAAAACTAATTTCAGTTTTCTTTATTTTCAGATCGCTCCTGAGTTTCATACATGCGAAATCATACTGATGACGCAACCATATATAGCATTATTTTGCTGGTTCATGCTACCTCAGCAGAAAGTAACAAGGCTAATTCTTTTTCTCTGCATGATAAAAATCTATTACATTTATTGAGAAGCCTACCAGTCGATAGACACATATTTATTTTGGGATAATCCAGCTCCTAAAATACTATCGATGACATTGACCTTTAGCTGGATTGCAAGAACAGAATACGCACAACTCATTTTTTCCCAGTTTCATAATTTTGGCATCCATATATTTTTTTTAGACAAACTTAGGCTGCCTTTGCTTGGCTATGATAGATATTTTAGAATATCTCTGACTCATGAATATAAATAGTTGTGCAAAAATAAATTTCATAAAACCAGAGCTGGTAACAAAAATCACCTAGAGATCAACAACTCTGAAAGAATCTAGTGTCACATTCCTTAGAATGTCAGATTAAACTAACATGTGCCAGTCAATATTGCTACACTGCGACCCCTGATGCCTCCTAAGCAAAACTATTAAGTCCAACATTCTCTCCTGTAAGCACTTATCTGTAAGGATGGCTAACATGTCCTCTGAAGCAGATATTGAAACTGATTGGACAATAGGTAGATACCAGACAGGGGCCTGGGGGCCGACCTCTAGAAATAGGGGGAGAAAATCTTAATCTGCAACACAATGCCGTTCTCTTGAAACCCTATCATTTTCACTTCCCATGTGTCTGCTGCCTGACTGTGAATGGATTTGAAAAGGAATGGTTAGTGCTGAAAATTGGATCAGAGCTAACATTCTCTCATTTTTATCAGCAGCTGCCAAAGGTCATCTGACATAATAGCTGATGAATTCAAGCCCAGTGGATTTCATTTGCAATTTTCAATTTACTGAGGCCTCCAAACCCCACGGTGATAAAAGCTTCCCCTATCGTGGCCTGTCACAAACATCAAGAAACTGCACAAACGCACAAGAAAGAAAAAAGAGAAAGCTGTGCATCATCACAGCTATAGATAAGGAGAACAGGAAGAAATGGTATCATGCAGGAAGGTGGGGAGCAGCCTGTGTGGCTAGTTCTCTAAATGCCAATTGAAACGAAAAGACTATGAGGAACAATCAAATAACTTCCACAGAATAACAACATGTTTCTTTGGAGCTTTTATGTGAAAATTGCCTTCTAATCTCTCTGACTTGACATGCTCCCACACAAAAATGTAAGTGTAAATATGCAAATAAATAAATGAATAAATAATCTTTGCTTACCTGGTCATTGGAAAGCACACTCTGTGCCGTATTTACCATAGTTTTGCTTTACAAAATGCAGGCTCATAGAGGGTCTTTGATCATGGATGTATAGGTTCAGCACTAAGAAATCGTTTTTCTTAATTTTTTTTTTTTTTCAGAGAAATGGTAGATTCTTTGATTGATTTGCCAGGGAAGTCAAAGTACTGACATAGCAACTACTTGTAAGTGGATCTAGATGTAGTACATATCAAAGATGCATTAGCAAGAAGAAGAAAGTCATTTTCCCCCTTGTCAAACATTTACAATGAACTTAGGCAGGATCGGGAACTGAATCCTGTTCCCAGGCAATTGTTCAAATTGAGCAAACCATATGTGTGTTTCTTGGAGAATGGCAAGTTTGATAACTCAGCAGGTCACCTTTGTCCTATCCTACTCAACTTATGCCATGGCCTGGCAAAGGAGAAAGCAAATAGATGTCCACTGCTTGAGGTGTAGCTGCTGGGAGAATTTAGTTTCAAACAGGGATGTCTTGATCCTGCTTCTACCAAATAGATTCAGGAAGGCTTATGAGGTTTGTCTGATGCAGTAAGAGGACTTGGCAGTGGGCATGTACCAACCTGCGAATGCCAACATTTCTGATGACACTTGACAAGAAAATCTGAGAATGGTATCAACAGGATCAGAATATTAACTTTATTTGTGTGTTGCTAACTGTGTGACAATCACAGTTTGGAAAGGAAAAGAGAATAATTCCTGGTTGACTCACATGACAGTGAGAGATTGCCTATTGTAGAGTTATTCTTTAAAATTGCAACAGCAAAAATAAAAGTAGGAGCTACTTGTTGTAAGTGAATCTTGAGTTCTTTGAAATTAAACTGTTTCTTAAGATTCTTCTATCAGCAAAAAATTTAACAATCTTTTAATTCTTCAAAGTCTCAACATAGAAAAGTTTCCTCAGTAGTTGAAAATGGCAGGTATTAACATTTTGAAATAAGAGAAATAAAACTTTATTCTAAAGCTGCAGAAAATGTGGAAAGTAACAATATTGTAGCATTTTAGTATTTTTTCCCTACACAAAATTATCAGGATGCCATTTTTTAAAGGTTGCTTTCATCCTACCATTTTTTTTTCTTTTTTTTGTTTCTATAGGTTCAATGAGAACTCTCTATGGTTTGCAATTTCCATGGGTTCTCTTAATTGTTAGCATAATACTGAGACCTCACTGGTGGTAAAATATTATTTAATGGGATCTTAATTTAGACAGGCTTCTAAAAAGACATACAATTTGGTAAGAGTATTTCATTATCACTGTTCTATGGCAGTGATATAAGGCAAGCTGTACCAATTGGTCTGCAGTTACACAGCATAAAGGTTAATCTCTTTTATGTTCCTTTTATTAGAAAGGCAGATCTGAATCTTTGGGGCAGAGTCCTAAATTGTTTTTGAAGATGGATTGGTTCACAGAGACTCTTCCCTCTCATACCCTATGGATAATTACATTCAATCAGTCCAGAGTATTCACTTCAGTTTGAATGGTAAAAAAGAGCATTTCTCATTTCATTAATTAGTTCTTTCGTTCCTTCATGCAGCATTTATTTAGTGCCTACTAAGCATAGGTATGTTGAGAACTATAAATAAGACTTTCCCCACTTTCAAGCAGTTTACAAAAGACAGGAGTAAAGAATGTTTTAAATTTGTCTCCTTTCTTACCTCACACCGCCTCCCCCCTCCCAAATTGAGTTTATGTCATGTATCTATTAAAACTTTAAAATAATAAAAAGTTTATATTGAGAATTTGGGTGGTAGAATAATACCTTTGGCAACTAGATAACATCTTATTTTGTGTTTCCCATTTTTTGGTAATATGTGCATCACCATAACTTTTTTTTTTTTTGCCAAATTGATATACACTCTATTCTTACTAAATAACTTTTCTTTGAACTCAGCTTTAAAAAAATTAAATAATTTCAGTTAGAAAGGCATCATTAGATATACTACCACAAATAGAAAGCCTGTATCACAAGCTATGAATAAAAAATATTTATAAATATAACTATATAACTATTATTGTATAACCACCTACAATATCTCATGTTCTATGGGCAGTAAAAGTATCACTCTTTGGAAAATACTGGTTTTGTGCTTGATGCTGATAAAAACAACTGCTGCAGATTTGACTGCCATAAGAACGGAAGCTCTGTGAGAACAGGTATTTTGATTTTTTTCTTGCTTTACTCCAGTTCCAAGAACAATGCCTAGCAAATATTAGGTGCTAAAACATAATTTTAAAATAAATAAAAGTCAGTTAGCTTCTGAAAGATCACGTTGTATTTCTCCTATCATCATACTCATTGTGCTTTATAATAATTACTTGTTTAATGTTTCTCATAATCACTGCACTGGTCAAAAGCTTTGCTTTTCTTGTTCATTCCTGTTATAATCATTCATGCCTAGAACTATGTCAGGAACATAGTAGGTGCTCAATAAATATTCATTGAATAAAGGGACTTGCCATTCTAAAGTCATACAGCTTCTATTGCCTCATTGGTCATTTTTTATTAAAGGAGCTCAACCGGCCAATATCAGTTTAAAGCTATTCAACATCTGGCACATTAAATAAAAAAAAATTTTTGTTGAATAAATAAATAAATGAATTAACATTTTTGTGACACCAGAAAAAGAGTTAACTCTGTTTATAGAAAGACAGATCTTAAAGGGAGAACAGATAATTCTTTTCATTGCTTAAATGTAGTGCCAGTTTTCAATTCTTGAATAAGTCACCCCGGCAAGGTTTTCTTACAATTTTACAAATTAAGATTGCACTAAAATTTGTGTGTTTGTAGAAAAACTGACAAATATTGAGGTCAGCAAATTACACCAAATGGTAACAGCCAGTGATTTGATGGTATATTTTTATTTAAATTGCTTTTATGAATTCCTTGATTTACTTAAGAATCAAGCATCCTGACTAGACAAGTGATATTTACAAAATCTGAGTTTACGTTTTTCTATTACAAAGACATCCATAAGAAGAAATAGTGAAAAATTAGCTGCATTTCTCTGGTCCCCACCTCCAAAGGAGTATTGTCAATCACTGCTTAAAACATAAGCTTTTGTAGGTTTTGAATGCTTTGAACTGGAAAACAACTATTTTCCTGGATAATTAAAGGGTGTTACAACTGATTGAGCTTGTGTAGAATCAGGAAAATTGGTGGGATTGGATGGACATATAGGTCACAACACTTTTCTTTTGTAATATTTTCTACTGCAAATGATTCTTCAGTTGAAAAATCAAGGCTTGAGCTGAGGTATCACAAATGGCTTGATAAAGTATGACTTGAAAATCAGACACTGGGAGAACTATGTTTATCGTTTAACAAATCAGACACAGCTTAAATAAAGGAATGATTTCCTTAATAGACTAATTCCTTCTCATAAATTTGCTGATTGAATTATGTATAACCAGTTTCATTTGAGCAAATCTTCATTTCTCTAATCTGCCCTATATGGAATAGGGTTCGGTAAGATATTAGTGGATATTTTGTTGAAAAAAATTTGAGGTCAGAAAAGTTTAGAAAATTTTGGGCTGAACAGATTTTAAAATCTGCCCTTCAGAATATATAGTAACCAGTTAATTTATAAAGGGTAATATTACCAAACATTTAAGAACTCACTACTCAACTCAATCAACATTTCTCATTTTTTAATATCTTTTAAGAAGTAATAAAATATTACATTTAATTAAATGTCCCTCTACACTTTTTCCCACTTCCATTCTCTTCTTACTCTTTTCAAAGGCAATCAACATTCTAAATTTGATACATTCCCACACATACTAACACATAATACATGTATATAGCATTGCATGATATAAAAGTTATTACACATTGCATAATATTGTACAAAACTTCTGCAAATTTTCACTGAAAATTCCATTTTGTATTTATGTTGATACATGTAGGATGAATTCATTTTAACTCTATATTTAACTGTTATATACATATTTTCAATTTTTTGGTAATATAAATAATGTGGCAAACTTCTCTTATTGGTTCCAAGATGTTTTTCTTCCTTCTTACTCTTGTGGTGCTCAGTGAGTGTAGTCTTGTACACCTAGTGGAGGTCAGCCCCCCCAAATTTTAGACACCCCGCTGCCATGAGGGTGGCTTCCAGCAAGTGCAGCAGCTGCCCCAGTGGGGATGCTCCTGATAAGTTCCACAGGCACTCTAGCCAACTTCCCAGAGAGTTCAGGAGACTGGTTAATGCAAGCTTCCCAGAGAGGTCCATGAACACTCTACCCTGAAAGCTTAAGGATAGCTGTGGGCTTGCCATCCGGGAACCAGCTTTGACCCAGATCAACTCTGCGATCTTGTTTTCCATCCAGTGCAACTATAACTCTTCCAGTGAGGTCTGGGGAAGTCCCCCCTCCCAACCACCTTTTAAGTTTGTTATTTCCTTGGGCACTCTCCCTCAGCCCCACAGCATTCTTTATAGAATTCTTTTTCATTCCCTCTAGTAGTTAATCCTCTGTAAATAGTCTCTATCTATCTATCTATCTATCTATCTATCTATCTATCTACCTATCTAGATCTATATAGATATTTCTATATCTGTATATAACTATATATCTATATATACAGATATAGAAATAGATCTATATATATATAGATCTGTATATAGAAATAGATCTGTATATATATATCTATATATACAGATATAGAAATAGATCTATATAGATCTATAGATATAGCACCCACCAGCACGCCCGGCTAATTTTTTGTATTTTTAGTAGAGAAGGGGTTTCACTGTGTTAGCCAGGATGGTCTTGATCTCCTGACCTCGTGATCCACCTGCCTCGGCCTCCCAAAGTGCTGGGATTGCAGGCGTGAGCCACCGTGCCCAGCTCTTTTAGTTCTTTAGGGAATCTCCACACTGTTTTCCTGAATCCCATCAAAATACCACCACCATTCTTCACAGAACTATATATACATACACACACACACACACACACACACACACACACACAGAGAGAGAGAGAGAGAGAGAGAGAGAGAGAGAGATGGGGTCTCTCTATGTTGTCCAGGCTGGACTCCAACTTCTGGCCTCAAATAATCCTCCCATCTTAGACTTCCAAAGTGCTGGGATTACAAAAAAGAGCCACCACACCTGGCTATAATGGTTACTAATTCTTTATATTAACTGTATTTATTGTATTTTTAATGGTTATTAATTTATTAAGAGTTTCTATTGCTTCATGAGTCAGTATGACTTCATGAGTCTAGAAATCTGTATTTTCTAGAAAAATTTTCACTTCATCTAAGTTTTCAATAAAATCAGCCTAAGTAATTTATTTATTTGTTATTTTTGGCTCTCTATTTTCTCTCCATCTTTATTTTATTTATTTATTTATTTATTTATTTATTTATTTATTTATTTAATTCTCACAGGTTTTTTGGGAACAGGTGGTATTTGGTTACATGAGTAAGTTATTTGGTGGTGATTTGTGAGATGTTGGTGCACCCATCATAAGAATAGTATATACTGAACCCAATTTATAGTCTTTTATCCCTCACTCCCTTCCCACCCTTTCCCCCTACATCCCCAAAGTCCATCTTATCATTCTTATGCATTTGCATCCTTGTAGTTTACTTCCCACTTATGAGTGAAAAGATGCGATGTTTGCTTTTTAAATCCTCAGTTACTTCACTTAGAATAATAGTCTTCAATCCCATCCAGGTTGCTAGAAATGCCATTAATTCATTCATTTTTATGGCTCAGTAGTATTCCATCATGCGTATATACCACAGTTTATTTATCCAGTCGTTGATTGATGGGCATTTGGGCTGGTTCTGCATTTTTGCAATTGCAAATTGTGCTGCTACAAACATGCACGTTCAAGTGTCTTTTTCATATAATGACTTCTTTTCCTCTGGGTAGATACACAGTAGTGGGACTCCTGGATCAAATGGTAGTTCTTCCTTGAGTTCTTTTTTTTTTTTTTTGTGATGGAGTCTCGCGGTCTCCCAGGCTGGAGTGCAGTGGATCTCGGCTCATTGCAAGCTCCGCCTCCTGGGTTCACGCCATTCTCCTGCCTCGGCCTCCCCAATAGCTGGGACTATAGGCTCCTGCCAGCACGCCCAGCTAATTTTTTGTAATTTTAGTAGAGAAGGGGTTTCACTGTGTTAGCCAGGACAGTCTTGATCTCCTGACCTCCTGATCCACCCGCCTTGGCCTTCCAAAGTGCTGTGATTACAGGCATGAGCCACCGCGCCCGGCTCTTTTAGTTTTTTAGGGAATTTCAACACTGATTTCCCGAATTCCATGAAAATACCATCATCATTCTTCAGGGAACTAGAAAAATAATCCTGAAATTCATATGTGAACCAAAAAAGAGCGCAGCCCACAGAACCAAAGCAAGACTAAGCAAAAGGAACAAATCTGATGGCATCATATTACCTGATTTCAAACTATACTATAAGGCCATAGTAACCAAAATAGCATGGTACTGTTATAAAAACAGGCACATAGACCAATGGAACAGAATAGAAAACCCAGAAATAAACCCAAATATTTACCCAACCAATCTTTAAAGCAAACAAAATCATAAAGTGGGGAAAGGACACACTATTCAACGAATGGTGCTGGGACAATTGGCAAGCCACATGTAGAAGAATGAAACTGGATCCTGATCTCTCACCTTATACAAAAATCAACTCAAGATGGATCAAATACTTAAATCTAAGACCTGAAACTATAAACATTTTAGAAAATAACATTGAAAAAACCTTTCTAGACATTGGCTTAGGCAAGGATTTCATGACCACGAACCCAAAAGCAAATGCAATACAAACAAAAATAAATAGCTGGGACTTAATTAAACTAAAGAGTTTCTGCACAGCAAAAGGAACAATCAGCAGTGTAAACAGACAACCCATAGAGTGAGAGAAAATCTTTACAATATATACATCAAATAAAGGACTAATACCCAGAATGCACACACACACACACACAAACTCAAACAAATTAGCAAGAAGAAAACAATCCCCTCAAAAAGTGGGCTAAGCACATGAATAGACAGTTCTGGAAAGAACATACACAAATGGCCAACCATGAAAAAACGCTCAACATTACTAATGATCAGGGAAATGCGAATCAATACCACAATGTGATACCACCTTACTCCCTCGAGAATGGCCATTACAAAAAATCAAAACATAATAGATGTTGGCGTGGATGCAGTGAAGAGGGAACACTTCTACACTGCTGGTGGAAATGTAAACTAGGACAACCACTATGGAAAACAGTAGTATAGTATTTATTATTTTTTAATAATCTTGGCTGGGCATGGTGGCTTATGCCTGTAATCCCAGCACTTTGGGAGGCCAAGGAAGGCAGATCACAAGGTCAGAAGATCAAGACCATCCTGGCCAATATGGTGAAACCCCGTCTCTACTAAAAATACAAAAAAATTAGCCAGGCCTGGCGACCTGCGCCTGTAGTCCCAGTTACTCAGGAGGCTGAGGCAGGAGAATTGCTTAAACCCGGGAGGTGGAGACTGCAGTGACCCAAGCTCATGCCACTGCACTCCAGCCTGGCCACAAAGCGAGACCCTGTCTCACAAAAAAACCCCAAAAAACAACAAAAATCCACAAAAAAACTACCATAATATTTAATTGATTCCTTTTCACTCCTAATGTTATTTGTGCCTGAATATGTGCTTGTGCACCTTCCCCCTCTCTCTGTCTCTCTCTCGCACTCTCTGTCTCTCTCTCTCCCCATCGGTCCTGCTAAAAACCAGGTTCTGTCAATTCTCACTAATGTTTTTGTTTTTATTTCATTTATATCTGTTCTTATTACTTGTATTTCTTTTTATTCCTCTGTTTTATTAGGGTATAGTTGAGAAAAACTGTATATATTTAAGGTGTACATATGATGATTTAGTATATGTATATATTGTGAAATTATTACCATAATCAAGTTAATTAACATTATTACAGGTTTTTCTTTTGTTGTAACTTCATTGAATTTACTCTGTTTTTTCCAGCTTCTTGATCTCTCAACTCATGTATTTTCAGAAATTTTAGTTTCAAAATATTTTTATATTCACAAGAGATTTATGCCTTAAATCAAAAATATTTATGGTTATATTTTAAAATCTTTTAATGTACATTTTGTAAAAGTGTTTTTGTTGTTCATTTCTAACAATTGCATTACGATTGGAGACATGTAACATATCTATTTGATGACATTTTTTGATATTTGCCTTGTGACCTGTTAAATGGACAATTTTCATAAATGTTCCATGCCCTTGGACATTATTTTATTTACTGGATACTATGCCTAATCTGTGTCTAATCTACTATTACTTTGTGTGCTGGCTTTCATTTTTTCTTTTGAGAAAACAGCTATCTTATTTATTAATGTTTTTAAAAAACATTTAAGAAGCCCTCAAGAAAGTGAAGATTTGTGGGCCCAATATCCAGGGAAAGAAGAAACCTATGTGTCTTAGATAAAATTCATTATTTTTGGCATTCAAATATTTTATATTGCTGTTAATGTTTTGTCTGCTTGACCTATACATTTCTTTTTTTTTTTTTTTTTTTGAGACGGAGTCTGGCTCTGTCGCCCAGGCTGGAGTGCAGTGGTGCCATCTCAGCTCACTACAAGCCCCGCCTCCCGGGTTCCCACCATTCTCCTGCCTCAGCCTCCTGAGTAGCTGGGACTACAGGCGCCCGCCACCTCGCCCGGCTAGTTTTTTGTATTTTTTAGTAGAGACGGGGTTTCACCGTGTTAGCCAGGATGGTCTCAATCTCCTGACCTCGTGATCCGCCCACCTCGGCCTCCCAAAGTGCTGGGATTACAGGCATGAGCCACCACAGCTGGCCCGACCTATACATTTCTGAAAGAAATGTCTGAAAATATCACTCTAAAAATGTACACTTGCCAATTTTTACTTGTAATTTGTCATTTTTTGTTTGGAACATTTTAAAGCTGTGATGCTGGGTACATATCAGTTCATTATTGTTATATCTTTTCAAGGGTTTGTTCCTTTTATTATTATGTGGAATACCAATCTATCATTATAATGCTTTTAGTTGAAATTCTATTTTGTCTTACCAGCTTTCTTTTGATGAGTGTGTTCCCTGAGAGAAGGTAAGTCATGCAATACCTTGTAAGTAAAGAGTTTTTTTAAGCTTTTCTTTTAGTGAGATAAGAAACCATTAGAGGATTTTGAACCAAAAAAATGCCATGATATGACAGATGTTCAAAAGAGTCACCTTGACTGTTGTGTGAATAGACAGAAGTGGGTTGCAGTGGAAGCAGGAAGAATTGTTAAGTCTATTGTAATAAAATTGGCAAGAGATGATGGGAATTTACGCTGCCTGAAATGACAATCCAAGCTGTTTAGGATCAATTTTCCTGCTGAGAATGACTGGTTAAACAGGACAAAATATACTTTTTGAATCCAGAAAAAACATTTAAGAAGCCCCAAGAAAGTGAAGATTTGTGGGTCCAATAGCTAGGGAAAGAAGAAACCTAGAGGACTGAGTCCAACATTTGCTTGGCTCTCCCCTTCAAGGTGTTTGCCAGTTCTAAAAGAGGCCAAGAAGCTGTGCAAAGCTTTCAGGACTCTCAGAGCCCACCAAGGAGGCAAGGCCTTGATAATAACCCAAGCCTTTGGTTTGTGAACAAGGAAGTCTATGTTATTAGAGTAAAATTAATCTAGAACTAGGTTATAGGGATTAAAGCCAAGCTTTGAGTAAATTTATTTCCTAGTTCATCACATTTCAAGGTGACATGAGATCAGGGGTGGTCATAGCCTAAATGTTTGCAGAAACAATTGTAACGCGTCACTAAAGAAAGATAATGTTATCAGAAGCTTCAAAATATCTTTAAAATAATAATGAGGGAGATGAGAAGACATGACCTGACAAAAAGTAGATACTAGAAATAAATACACTGGAGATATGGATAATGAAGTTATCAGGCCTAAGTTTAAAAATAATTTTGTTCCTTATGTCCAAGGAATTAAAAGGCAGGATGAAGCATTTTAATAGGAAATTGAAAACTATAAAAGAAAATCGAATAAAAATTTTAGAAGGCCGGGCATGGTGGTTCATGCCTGTAATCCCAGCACTTTGGAAGGCCGAAACAGGCGGATCACCTGAGGTTAGGAGTTCGAGACCAGCCTGACCAACATGGAGAAACCCCATCTCTACTAAAAATACAAAATTAGCTGGGTGTGGTGGCACATGCTGCTCAGGAGGCTGATGCAGGAGAATTGGTTGAACCTGGGAGGCAGAGGTTGCAGTGAGCCAAGATTGTGCCATTGCACTCCAGCCTGGGCAACAAGAGTGAAACTCTGTCTCAAAATAAAAAAAAAATGTAGAAATAAAAATATACTAATTGGGTTTAATAGCAGATTAGACACAGTTTAAGAAAGAATTTATGAAGTGGAAGACAGTTCAAGAAAAAACATCAGATAACCATGGAGAGACAAAAGAATGGAAAATAGAGAAAAGAAGCATAAAAGATATATCAGATACATTCATAGAAGAGAGAGTAGAGATGAACTAGGTAAGAGGCAATATTTGAAGAGAAAATGGCTAAGAACTTTCTAAACTATTAAAAGATATCAAGCCACCTTTTAAACAAGCATGGTAAACACTACATAGAATAACTACAAAGACAACCTGAGTTAGGCCGTTTTTGTATTGCTCTAAAGAAAAACCCCAGGCTGGGTAATTTTTAAATAAAAGACGTTTACCTTGGGTCATGGTTCTGCAGGCTGTTCAGGAAGTATGACATTGGAATTTGCATCTAATGAGGGCTCAAGAAGCTTCTAATCATGGCATAAGATAAAGGGGGAGCCAGGATAGCACATGGCAAGAGCAGGGACTAGAAAAATATGCTAGGCCCTTTTGAACAACTGGCCTTTGTGAACCTGTAGAGTGAGAACTTGCTCATTGCTGCAACACAGCACCAAGCCATTTATGAGGGATCTGTCCTCATGACCCAAACACCCCCAACTAGGTACACCTCCAATATTGGAGGCCACATTTCAACATGAGATTTGGATGGGACAAACCATCCGAATCATATCACAACCAGCCCAAAGCACATAATAGTGAAAGAACTGAAAACCAAATCAGGGAGAAAATCTTAAAAGCGGAAAGAAAGAAAACCATATTACCTTAAGAGGCAAAAATAAGATAGCTGTTTTCTCAAAAGAAAAAATGAAAGCCAGCACACAAAGTAATTATGTTTTTAAGACACTGAAAGAACTTTGTTGTCAACCTAGAATTTTATACTCAGTGAGAATATCTTTGAAAAATGAAGCCATTCTCTCCAGCCTGGGTAACAGAGAGCGACTCTGTCTAAAAAAAAAAAAAAAAAAAAAAAAAAAAAAAAAAATGAAGCCATTCTCAAACATGACCAAGAGATAAGACATCAACATGCTTACGAATTTTATAATAATAAAAGTTTCAACCCACCAAAAGGTTTAAAATTCTGACTTTGTACGCACCTAATGACATAGCATGAAAAATATATAAAGCAACAATTGACAAAATTAAAAGAAGATATAGACAAGTTTGCAATCGTGGTGGAATAATTCAACACACCTGTCTCAATAACTGATAGAACAAGCAGACAAAAAATATGAACAGAAGATTTAAATACAATTAACAAACTGAACATTTCACCCCTAAATTACTTTCTTTTCAAGCAAACATGGAACAGTTGTTCAAATTGACATATAGTAAACTATTAAAGAAAAAAAAATTCAGAGCATTTTCTCCGACTACACTGGATGTATACTAGATGTCAATAACAGTAACAAGGCTAAAAAAGTCACAAAATTTAGGAGTTAAACAATAAACTACTAAATGTGCAAGGTGGTCAAGGAAGAAATCACTCTGGAAATTAGAACATATTTGAATTGAAGGATAATGAAAATGCTACATATCAAAAGTTGTGGATTCAACTAAAGCTATGATTTGAGGGAAATTGATATATATATATAAAATATTAGATGAGAATAAAGATTAAAAGTAAGTATTTAAGCATCTATCTTAAGAAGTTAGAAAAGAAAAAGAAAATTAAATCTATAGAAAGTAAGATTGATTTAAAAAAAGAGAAAAGGGAGAGAGAAGGTACACCTACTCAGTAGCAGGACAATACTACAGATCTTACAGATGCAAAACCGACAAAAGATTATAAACAGTATTATGCCAATACATATACAAAATCAGATGAAATGTACAGTCTTAGAAAAGTATAACTGATCTAGAGGAAATTTAAAAAATCTAAATAGTACTACATTTATTAAAGGACTGGACCTATAGTTTTAAACACTAGGTCTAGATAGCTTCATCAAATTCTATCAAACTTTTGAGGAAGTTTGAGGAACCCCAAATTGTGCAAAATCCTCCTAAAAGAATAGAAAAGAGGGAAAACTTTCTAAGATATTTCATGAAGCCAGCATAGCCTTGATATCAAAACTTAATATGAATATTATAAAAAATAAAATTATAGACCTCTCTCTCTCTCTCTCTCTCTCTCTCTCCCCCCCTCCCTCCCTCCCTTTCCCTGTTTATTTCTTTCCTCTTTTTCTCAGGAACATAGATACAAAAATTGCAAACAAAATATTAGCATACCAAATCTAGGAATGCTTACAAAGGTAATATACCATGACCAAGCTGAGCTTATTTCAGTAATGCAAGGCTGGTTTCATATTTGAAATTTATTTCTTTTAAATCATCACATTAGTGAAACAATTGGGAGAAAAATCATGTGATAATTTTAATAGGTCCAGAAATAGCAGTGGATAAAATTCAACACCCATTCATGTTAAACATTTTTAGCAAACCAGAAATAAGCGGTGTTGTGGATGGAATGTTTGTGTCCCTCTGAAATTCATATGTTGGAGTCCTATCCCCCAATGTGATGGTATTTGGAGATGAGGTCTTTGGAAGGTAATAAGGGTTAAATGAGGTCATGAGGGTAGGAATTTCAGGGTGGCAGTAGTGCCCTTTAAAGAAGAGATAACAGAGAGCTTGCTGTCTTTTTCTCCACATACACACATCATGGAAAGGTCATGTGAGGACACAGTGAGAAGACAGCAGTCTGAAAGCCAGGAAGAAAACCCTTCTCAGAACGTGACCATGCTGGCACCCTGATCTCAGACTTCCAGGCTTCAGAATTATGAGAAAATTAATTTCTGTTGTTTAAGACACCCAGTCTGTAGCATTTTTTTAACGGCAGCCTGAAAAGACTAAGACAGGAGGGAACTTCTTTAAACTGAGAAGAGGCATCTATAAAAAACCTACAGAAAGCATGATAATATATGATAAAATCTTGAAAGAGTTTCCTCTGAAATGTACAATGACACATGGGTGCCCTCTATTACTACTTTTCAGCATTGTATTGGGGGTGCTTAGGCAATGGAATAAGGCAAGAAAAACAGAAGATATAATGTTTAGAAAGGAAGAAATAAAATTATCATTATTTGCAGATGACATAATTGTATATGTAGAAAATACAAAACAGTATACAAATAAGCTCTTAGAATTAATATTTTAAAAGAATGTTGGCTATAAAGTCAATATATAAAAATAAATTGTATTTCTACATACCAGCAAAAATCAACTAGAAAATAAACTTAAGAAGTGATATTATATGTGATAGCATCAAAAGTCATTAAATCCTTAGAAAATATGTACAGGACCTCTACAAACAGAATAATCACAACTGGGAGAATTTTTAAAGACTGAATTTAATGGAAGAATATAGCATGTTCATGGATTGAAAGACCTAATATTAAGATGTCATTTGTCCTCAAATTGATTCACAGATTAATGCAATTCCAATCAAAATCTCAGTTATACACTACGGAAGGTAGTAGGATTGGTAAAGAATTGAGTTTCATCAAAGTAAAGCTTTACTGAACAACCCAAAGAAGTCATCTAGCCCCATTAAGTCAGCTGAGTCAAGAAAGAAAATCCAGTTTTGAAAGACCTGGGCTTTAAGGTATGAGAAAAATAAGGAATCATTAAGCTAAATTAAGCTGTATGCAGATGAGAACATGAATGTTTCTTTTGTGCTTTATGGATGCACATGCCTTTTACATCCATAATTTCCTTGATGGCAGCCAGCATCCTGATACGAAGGGTTATCTTTCACATTCTACTGGTGAGGAAACTAAGGCTCAGAGAGCATTTAAGAGGTCATAGAGACTTGAAATTCTAGAATGGGGTAAGAACACATTTTTCCCCCTGGATTGTGTTCATAGCTCTTTCCAGAAAAAGTCGAAAACTAATATATGTGCACCACTCAGGGCATGCAGGTACATAAATAAATACTATTTAAATTTAAGGTACATACAATTGCGAAAAAGAAGATATGCACAAATGACTATTGCAAAAGGCAGAAAAGAATAAATACATGCTTTTGAATACACTCTTTCCTCAGCTTGGAATGCCTCATGTGCCTTTATTCTCTGGCAAACTCTTGGTTGTCCTAAATTTCATTGTAGCGTTTTTTTGTTTTGTTTTGTTTTGTTTTTCCTCTGAGCGATTTTTCCTTCCATACAAGCAGAGTTCAACATTAATTTCATTTGCAGAAGTAGTATTATACAGGGATTAAGAGCAAGGGCGCTGGAGTCATACTCCGAGTTTGCATCCTAGTTCTGACACTTAGGAGTTATTTAACTTTAGGCAGGTTACTTAGCCTCTCAGTACCTTTATTTTCTTATCTGTAAAAAAAGGTAATATTAGTATCCATCTTATAGGATTATTGTAAAGATTAAATAAGTTAATATATGTAAAGTGCTAGAACAGTGCCTGGTACATAATAGTGTAATGGTACCTATTACATAGGTGAAAGCTGTGATTAATACTACTCAAAAATACTTATTGTGTGCCTACAAGATGCCAGGGAATATGATCAGTTTAGTTGATAGGCAGACGTGAAATAAACAATTTCCTGTTTTGTAGTGGGGGTGACAGGCAGTGGGTAAATTACTAAACAAGATAATTTCCAGTTCCAAAATTTCTATGAAGGACACACACACGCACGCACACACACACACACACACACACACGGATGTAATAGAGGGTAGTTAGAGGGTAGTAGGATGTGGGTGTTTTCTTGAAGTAGGATGGACAGAGAAGAGGTATTTAAGCAATCAGAGGAGAGCATACATCTTCATTGTTAATAACAGAAAATGAGAAGAGCCATGAGGAGATCCAGGGGAAGAATGTTCCAGGCTAGAAGAAAAGATAATGAAAGATGCCAAGATTAGGCAACTTTGGCATGTCTGAGAACGGAAATGAGATCAATGTGAGTGAAAAGTAGTGGAGGGCATGAGAGAGATGGAGAATGAAGCTGATGAGGGAAGCAGATGTTGGATCATGCAAGACTTTGTAGACCATGGAAAGAGGTGCTGGATCTATGAATAGCTGGAAACCACTGGAGTAAGTCATAAGCAGTAAGAAGATATGATTTGATTAACATTTTAGAAAGACTTCTCTGACTTTTCTGTGGAGAATGGTTGCAGGAAGGCAGGACTGGAAGCGGAGACTATTAGGGAGACTGATAGGGCAAGAGATGGTGGCAGTAATGGAAATGGAGAAAAGGGGACGAATCCACGATAAGTTTTGGAAATGCAGTTTACAGGTTCGCCAATAGGCTGGATGTGTGGGTTAAGGGAATGACAGGACTCCAAAATGACCAAATGGATGATCTAATCATTCTTTTGGGACATTGGTGGATTTAGAATATGCTTCTCTTCTTTATTTTTTTCACACAAATTCATAATGAATTATAATTTAGCTTCTTATTTCCCATTGATATTGCTTCTTGAGGACATGAGATTTATTTGTGTGTGTTTGTGTATGTATGCAGTTGTATTTCTAGAGTAGTGTCTTTTTTTTTTTTTTGAGATGGAGTCTGTCACCCAGGCTGGAGTGCAGTGGCGTGATCTCAGCTCACTGCAGCCTCCGCCTCCCAGGTTCAAGTGATTCTCCTGCCTCAGCCTCCTGAGTAGCTGGGACTACAGGCGCTTGCCACCATGCCTGGCGAATTTTTGTATTTTTAGTAGAGATGGGGTTTCACCATGTTGGCCAGGTTGGTCTCGAACTCCTGACCTCAGGTGATTCACCCAAAGTGTTGGGATTACAGGCGTGAGCCACCACACCCGGCCAAGTAGAGTGTCTTGTATTACATGATCAATTAATGCTGGTTAGACTGAACTAAAATAGCACTAAGAGAAGTACAAATAAGGGAATGAGAATGGGAGAAATTATTTGCAACAGAGGAAGAGACCAAGTCAAGCTTTTTATACCAATGGCACTTGAGATGGAGCTTTGACGGATAGCTGAGTGTGGTTATGCAACAATGAAGAAGAGCCTTCCAGGTAAGAGAAAACAGTGTGTAAAAAGTAGGGAAGTGGGGAAGCCAGGATGTGCCCAGTGTAGAATCCTGTTTGTTCGCAGCATAGAGAGTGTGAAAGAGAGCACTGGGAGGTAAAGTTTTAAAGGAGGTTGATGCCAGACCTTGAAACACTTTGCATGGCAGGCCAGGAAATCTGAGCTTCCTTCAATAGACCCTGGGGTGTGGTGGGATGGGAGGCATGGAAGGTTTCTGAGGCGGGAGTATTATAATCTGGTTAGAGTTGTGCATTAGGACATTTAATCTGGTATGGTATGCAAGAGAACTCTCACTTTCCGTGGTTGTAATATCTCCCTCTAAAAGTAGCTCCTATGGTCACTGTGCCATTATCCTCTAACCTCTCATCTGTAGTATTTAATCTTTCACTGGGTTGACTGATGGAGAAGCCATAACTCTTTTCATTACGGATCACAACTTGATTAGCATACCAAATCAAATTACGTATTTCTGTGCTTTTTTCATATGCCATTTACACACACACACACACACACACACACACACACACACACACAGAGCGAGAGAGAGAGAGAGAGAGAGAGAGATACTTCTCAAGACTTGGCTTTCTCTTTCTCGCTCTACTTTCCATTCCCAGGATAGGTCTCAGGCTTCTTCTCAGAGTCACGTGGCCATGGGGAGAATGACAGTTCAGGTTCTGCTGAGCTCTCTGCCATACACTGGCCATGCTTCCCTTGCTTATCACATTGCCCAGCATGCTCTGAGAGTCATACTCCTATCATTTTGTAATCTCAGTTCGGCTTTTTGGAAAGACATTTTTCCATCTCTAGTCTGAAAACATGTGGTCATAAAGCTTTCCTTCTGACAACAGAGATCTCTCTATCTCTCTCTTTCTCTCCCAAGTCGCTTTTTCTTTCTATAAAAGATATTTCCCAGCTAGGTGCAGTGGCTCACATCTGTAATCCCAGCACTTTGGGGTGCTGAGACAGGTGGATCACAAGGTCAAGAGATCGAGACCATTTGGTCAACATGGTGAAACCTCATCTGTACTAAAAATGCAAAAATTAGCTTGGCGTGGTGGCATGCAACTGTAGTCCCAGCTACTCAGGAAGCTGAGACAGGAGAATTGCTTGAATGCGGGAGGCGGGGGTTGTAGTCAGCTGAGATCATGCCACTGCACTCCAGCCTGGGTGACAGCATGAGACTCCGTCTCAAAAAAAAAAAAAAAAAAAAGAGATTTCCCTTCTCATCACAGGTATACTAGTATTCAAAGGGCAACTGTCCAAGCAGAAAGTCCCCTTTTCATCTCTTCTTCCAAATTCACTACATATGGATTACATGTGTATACCCAAGAAATGTAGAGCTGACTGTCAGATCAAACTAAAAGAACAAAACAGTTATTCTGACTGCACGTTACAGGAAAATATACTATTTCTAAATGGCAAATAAAGTATTCATTTTTCTTTCTTTTGAGAACCATTCTTGTTGGGATGAATTTCACTTAAATAAAGAATTAAAGAAATTGTTTTAAAAAATTCTTTAGCCACCACTTGAGTGTGACAAATATATTGATGCTTTAAGCTTCAAAATAAAAGTACACTGAAATGCCATCAAAAGGGTATTTTAAGTACTTTTCCTTTATTTAAGAAGTATTATTTTCTGTATATTTATTCTAGAAAATATAAAGGCCAAAGAAGAATATAAAAATCACCATCTAAAGATAACTATTAGATTTACTACGTAAACAGAATTAAAAATCACATGATCATCTCAATTGATGCAGAAAAAACCTTTGATAAAATCCAACATCCCTTCATGATTAAAACCCTCAACAAGCTAGGCATCAAAGGAATTTACCTCAAATTAGTAAGAGCCATATATGACAACCCACAGCCAACATCATATTGAATGGACAAAAGATGAAAGCATTTCTCTTGGAAACTGAAACAAGACAAGGATACCTACTCTCACTACTCCTATTCAGCATAGTACTGGAATTCCTACCCAGAGGAACAGGCAAGATAAAGAAATAAAAGGCATTTAAGTAGGAAAAGAAGTCAAAGTCAAACCATCTCTCTTCACTGATGTTATGATTCTATACCTAGAAAACCCTAAAGACTCCACCAAAAGGCTCCTGAAACTGATAAATGACTTCAGTAAAGTTCCAGGATACAAAATCAATGCATAAAAATTAGAAGCATTTCTATATACCAATACCATTCAAGCTGAGAGCCAAATCAAGAATGCAATCCCATTAACAATAGCCACAAAAAATAAAATAGCTTAGAGTACATCTAACCAAGGAGATGAAAGATCTCCGCAAGGAGAACTACAAAACACTTTTGAAAGAAACCAGAGATGACATACACAAATGGGAAAAAATTCCATGCTCATGGATTGGAAAAATCAATATTGTTAAAAAGGCCATACTGCACAAAACAATCTATAGATTCAGTGATATCCGTATCAAGCCACCAATGTTATTTTTAACCAAATTAGAAAAAAACTATTCTAATATGAAACCAAAAAAGAGCCTGAATAACGAAAGCAACCGTAAGCAAAAGAAATAAAGCCAGGGGCATCACATCACCTGACTTCAAAGTATACTATAAATCTACAGTAACCAAAACAGCATGGTCCTGGTAAAAAAACAGACACATAGACCAACAGAACAGAATATAGAACCCAGAAATAAAGTCGCACACCTACAGTTATCTGACCTTCAACACAGTCAACGAAAACAAGCAATGGGGAAAGGACTTCCTAGTCAATAAATAGTGCTGAGATAGCTGGCTAGCCATATGCAGAACTATGAAACTGGGCCTCTACCTTTCCCATATACAAAAATCAACTAAAGATGGATTAAAGAAAGATTTAAATGTAAGATCTCAAACCATAAGAACTCTAAAAGAAAACCTAGGAAACATTATTCTGGACATCAGCCTTGGGAAAGAATTTATGTCTAAGTCCTCAAAAGCAATTTCAACAAAAACAAAAATTGACAAGAGGAATGTAATTAATCCAAAGAGCTTGTACATAACCAAAGAAACTATCAACAGAGTAAACAGACAACCTACAGAATAGGAGAAAATATTCATAAACTATGCATCTAACAAAGGTCTAATATCCAGAATCTATAAGGAACTTAAATAATTCAACGGTCATGAAACAACCCCATTAAAAAGTGGGCAAATAAAACAATGAAACACTTCTCAAAAGAAGACATACAAATTTGGCCAACAAACATGAAAAAATGCTCGACATCACTAATCATGAGAGAAAGGCAAATCAAAGCCACAATGAGATGCTATCTCACACCAGTCAGAATGGCTATTATTAAGTAGTCAAAAAACAATAGAAGCTGGTGAGGCTATGGAGAAAAGGGAATGCTTATACACTGTTGGTGAGAATGTAAAATAGTTTAGCCATGATGGAAAGCAGTCAGGAGATTTCTCAAAGAACTTAGTAACTACCATTCAACCCAGCGATCCCACTAGAAGATTTTCCCCAAAGAAAATACATAATTCTACCGAAAAGACACATGTACTTTTATGTTCATTGCTGCCCTACGCACAATAGCAAAGACATGGAATCAACCTAGGTGCCCATCAACAGTGTATTGGATAAAGAAAATGCGATGCATATACACCATGGACTAGTATGCAGCTACAAAAAGGAACGATATCATGCCCTTTGAAGCAACATGGATGCGGCTGGAGGCCATTTTCCTAAGTGAATTAATGCAGAAAAAGAAAACCAAATACTATATGTTTTCGCTTATAAGTGGGAGATAAACAATGGGTACTCATGGACATAAAGACAGGAACAATAGACACTGGGAACTACTAAAGAGGGAAGTAGGGAGAAGGGCAAGGGTTGAAAAACTACTTGTTGGGTACTATACTCACTACCTGGGCGATGGGATCATTCATATCCCAAACCTCAGCATCATGCCATATACCTAGGTAACAAACTTGCACATATACCCCCTGAATCTAAAATAAAAGTTGAAATTATATTAAAAAATGTATTGCTCTTAAACTATCACAAGAACAGAAAACCAAACACCGCATGTTCTCACTCATAGGTGGGAACTGAACAATGAGATCACTTGGACTCAGGAAGGGGAACATCACACACCGGGGCCTATCATGGGGAGGGGGGAGGGGGGAGGGGGGAGGGGGGAGGGATTGCATTGGGAGTTATACCTGATGTAAATGACGAGTTGATGGGTGCTGATGAGTTGATGGGTGCAGCACACCAACATGGCACAGGTATACATATGTAACAAACCTGCACGTTATGCACATGTACCCTAGAACTCAAAGTATAATAATAATAAAAAAATGTATTGCTCTTAAATCTGAGAGCCGGTTACATGGTTCTGTGCTTTATTATAAGACACAGAACTTTATGGTTTTTTAATTATACAGGTAAAAATGTCCAGATATATGTGGAAAACATGTATTTAAACATATACCCAAATATGGAAAATATTTGGGTATATATCCACATATATTTAAAGTATTCATGTGTGTGTATGTGTATGTATATACATATATTTTAAAACTAGAACCATTAAACCTGAAAACATGTTGTCATAAAGGTTTCTTTCTAACAACAGAGATCACTCTATCTCTTTCTTTCTCTCCCAAGCTGCTGCTTCTTTCTGTAAAAGATACTTCCCTTCTCATCACAGGTGAACTGGCATTCAAAGGGCAACTGTCTAAGCCCTTGGCAACTGTCCAAATGTGTGTATGTGTGTGCGTGTGTGTGTGTATATATATACACACACACACATATATGTCAGTTAATATTACCCTTTGGACAACTTTGGACATTACTAAAATTTTCCAAGAACATAATTTTAATGACGTTAAAGTATTTCAGCTTCTGCATGTACCCTAATTTATCTTGCCACTTTATATTGTTGAGCATTTTAGTAGCTTTGGTTTTTCACTACTGTCAATAATAAAGTGTCTATTTTTGAAAGCCAAAAAACCTCCCACAAAGATAACTTATATTTTAATGAATATTCCTCAATACTTTGTTCTATGCATATACATACATGCATATAATTAATTTTTACAAAAATAGGATTATGCAGTACAGACTATTTTTAATGCACCTTTTCACTTAACATATTGTGAACATTATGACATTAAATAATGTGTTGATATAACATTTTATTGGGCTGTAGAATATTTCATTGTATATCATATGGCTGTATCATAATTTATTTAATGAATTCCATTTTATGAGAAACATAGATTGCCCTCTTTTTCCTTTTTTTTTTTTTTTTTACAAAAAAAGGTGAGATCTCACTATGTTGCCCAGGCTGGATTCTAACTCCAGGGATCAAGGGATCCTCCTGCTTCAGCCTTTTGAGCAGCTGGGATTATAAGTATGCACCAAGGCATGTGCTCGCTTTTACTATTGATGACAAAATACCCATGCAACAAAATCTTTGGATATAAACACACAAAATTGTAATGATAAATTCTTAGAGAGTTTAGTCAAAGTGTATTCAAAATATCATGGCTTTTGATGTTTTCAGTTTAAGACAACAGGCTGAGAAGAGGTTGCATCCCTAATTAACAAGATTGAATTTAGAAGTGGCCCATCCACTATTCACAATAGCAAAGACTTGGAATCAACCCAAATGTCCATCAGTGACAAACTGGATTAAGAAAATGTGGCACATATACACCATGGAATACTATGCAGCCATATAAAAAAGGATGAGTTTGTGTCCTTTGTAGGGACATGGATGCAGCTGGAAACCATCATTCTTAGCAAACTATCACAAGAACAGAAAACCAAACACCGCATGTTCTCACTCATAGGTGGGAACTGAACAATGAGATCACTTGGACTCGGGAAGGGGAACATCACACACCGGGGCCTATCATAGGGAGGGGGGAGGGGGAGGGGGGAGGGATTGCATTGGGAGTTATACCTGATGTAAATGACGAGTTGATGGGTGCTGACGAGTTGATGGGTGCAGCACACCAACATGGCACAAGTATACATATATAACAAACCTGCACGTTATGCACATGTACCCTAGAACTTAAAGTATAATAATAAAAAAAAGAAGAAGTGGCCTATCATGCTCAAAAATGACAAAGCTTGCTCCACAGCCATCTTTAGAATACTCCAGTTTATAAATAACAAAAATTCCATTGTAGATTTGCTCACAAAACTCCAAACAATAAAAGCCTATTTCCTTTTTGCTTCAGTTGTCGCAAACTTAAGTGAGGGAAATTAACAATTAATCCCTTTTTAGTTCCTTTATGCAGAAATTCCCTACCTTAGTGCAGGATCTATATACCCAATAAAGAAGTTATGACTGTATGGAATTAAAATTCGGAAATAGGCTGGGCCTGGTGACTCACACCTGTAATCCCAGCA
Source organism: Macaca nemestrina (assembly GCF_043159975.1). Classification (NCBI taxonomy): domain Eukaryota; kingdom Metazoa; phylum Chordata; class Mammalia; order Primates; family Cercopithecidae; genus Macaca; species Macaca nemestrina. The sequence continues at coordinate 94,510,985 of NC_092126.1, read as the reverse complement.
CTTTGGGAGGCCAAGGCAGGTGAATTACTTGAGGTCAGGAGTTCAAGACCAGCCTGGCCAACATGATAAGACTCCATTTCTACTAAAAATACAAAAATTAGTTGGGCATGGTGATGCGTGCCTGTAATCCCAGCTCTCAGGAGGCTGAGGCACGAGAACCGCTTGAACCTGTGAGGTAGAGGTTGCAGTGAGCTGAAATGGCACCACTGCCCTCCAACTGGGTGACAGAGCCAGACTGTCTCAAAAATTAATTAATTAATTAAGGAAATAAGGAAAGGACACTTTCAACAAGATAGCAAGATAGTGTTTTTTCTTCCTCTTTCTCTCCCTCTCTCCCTTCCTTCTTTTCTTCCTTTTTAAAAAGCAGAACAGTGATATAGTACAGGAACCCAAAAGGAATCAAAAGGCTAATCTGAGCCATAGCATCCTTCAGATATATATGGTTATACAGCACTACTTTGGTGATTATATATAGTATATGTCATATTATATATATAGTATATACCAATTTACTATATATACTACATATATAGTATATTTAGTCCTCTCCTTCCCTTGACACCTACATATTTCTTTTCTAATCCTTCCACTTACTCTTCTGTTGTTTCTTTCCTATTTCGCTACTTCCTAACCATTTCCCTAGCCAGACCACACACATACACACACACACACACACACACACACACACACACACACACACACACAGACTCCTTCACATTGTCTTGAAGCATAATTCCCAGCATCTAGTCAATTCCCCTCTGACCTTCATAATTACTGTATTTGTCTGACCTTCCCCAAACACAATTTTCATGATTTCACTCCTCAGGCAAGAAGTTTTAATTGCTCTCCGAGTTGTATCTTCCCTCATCTCCTTAGTCTAAGACCTCTACCAGTTGTCTCAACACAAGTTCAGCAACCTTCCTGGGACATTTGGTTACTCTCTGGCCCAAACAAGTCATCAATAACCCCACAAGGGATGATACATAATAGTGAATATGTTCTCATGGAACCTCCCCAAAGGTCCTTTCCTTATTCAGTTTGTTAGCATGGTTTCTCCTCCTTAACATCTGACAGCCCTTGCCTTTCTAGGTCCATTTCCCACTTTTCCTTCATTCCTCACAACCTTCTATACTCAAACCACTCCAGAGAGTTTGCCATCCCTGGAAGACAGATGCTCTTCCACATCTCATTATCTTGACTACTGGTGTTCTTAGTGTCTTCCTTTCACCACTTAGAGAAAGGTAGGACCAATACCAACCAATATCACTTCTGCAAACTGACCTCCCTAACCTGCATCTACTGCTTTCTATTCTATTTTATCACAGTGTATTAGGCCGATTTCATGCTGCTGATAAAGACATACCCAAGACTGGGCAATGTACAAAAGAAAGAGGTTTATTGGACTCACAGTTCCACAGGGCTGGGGAGGTCTCACAATCATGGTGGAAAGTGAAAAGCACATCACACATGGCAGCAGACAAGAGAAGAGAATTCTTAACAATTAGCCCTATTAGTATTTAGATTCTGTTGATATTTTTTCAATTAACTGTTGTGGGTTTCTTTTTAAGACTCAATATCTTCAGCTCCTTCAGCTGTTACTCATGTGACTTGGCCTCATCTCTTACACCCTCTGGGATGCTATCTTTTGGACAAGCTCCAGCTGTGTCAATCAATATCCCTCTTAGAACTTGATGAAGCCCATAGCTAAACAACACCCTAGATGTTTTCTAACTGGTACAGAAGACAATGAAAATATCACCTCCTTTGTCCAGACATTTACTTCTGTTGATGTAGTCTGAAATTGCATTACGGTTCTTGGCAACTAAGCACTTACTGGTTCACTTTATACTTGCTGTCAACTAAAACCTTGTATTTTTTAACTTTTACATGAGTTACAAGTATTATGAAATTTATGAGGCCGAGACGGGCGGATCACTAGGTCAGGAGATCGAGACCATCCTGGCGAACATGGTGAAACCCCGTCTCTACTAAAAAATACAAAAAAAACTAGCCGGGCGAGGCGGCGGGCACCTGTAGTCCCAGCTACTCGGGAGGCTGAGGCAGGAGAATGGCGTAAACCCGGGGGGCGGAGCTTGCAGTGAGCTGAGATCCGGCCACTGCACTCTAGCCCGGGCGACAGAGCCAGACTCCGTCTCAAAAAAAAAAAAAAAAAAAAGAAATTTATGAATGGGAATTTATAGATTATAAATTACTATACTAATGTGATCTATTAATAGTAGTATATATGGTAGATTTGACCCATATTTAAAGAAAAAGAGTTCATAGAACACATTTTAATTGGTGCATATTAGTACTTCCTTCTAAAAAGCCCTATACAATTTTTAAAAAACAGGTTAGGGCAATCTGCCTGCAAATAATAGAGGCAAATCTCTGTAACTAGGAGCTTTATCACCCATGGACTCTGATATTTCTTTTCTTTCTTTTTTTTCTTTTTTTTTTTTGAGACAGAGTGTCACTCTGTTGCCTAGGCTGTAGTGCAGGGTCATGATCTTGGCTCACTGCAACCTCTGCCTCCTGGGTTCAACTGATTCTGGTGTGTCAGCCTCCCAAGTAGCTGGGAATACAAGCATGCACCACCATGCCCGGCTAATTTTTTTTTTTTTTTTTTTTTTTGTATTTTTTTAGTAGAGACGAGGTTTTGCCAGTTTTGGCCAGGCTGGTCTTGAACTCTTGTCTTCAAGTGATCTGACCACCTCAACCTCCCAAAGTGCTGAGATTACAGGTATGAGCCACTGCACCTAGCCACCCATGGACTCTAATATTTCTAAAACACTCTGGTGGTGCTCAACTTCAATCTCGAAATCAGGCAACACAATTTTTATTATGCAGGCTGCTCTGGGCAACTACTATCAGGTCAGAATATTTACACTTGGGCAGTCTCTTCATCAGATATACACATGGAAATCATAGTATTTGGTAGATTCTTGAGGGGAAATAGCCATCCTGGAAAAGCACGAAGTGCCCTGCCTAAGAACTGGAACTAATACATTTAGTTCTGAAACTTTTAGTAATCACGTAGTAACTGCATAACATAATAGTAGGTGCTTTGAAGGCTGCAAGCACAAAGGGGTTCCTGCCTTTATTCTAAGAGAGGAGACAGATATTTGCATACACAAGTAGAAGTATATTCATATATAACCATCATCAATGAGTCAGTCCACTTTCATATTTACTCAATACTTTATAAAATAATAAAGATCATTTAAGAACATCCCGTCCCCTTTTTTTTTTAAGTAATCTGGACTTTTCAGGAGGCCTCAGGTTTTCTACAAACTTAATAACAGCATAGAGGCACCTCTATTGATAACAGTCTCAACAAACACATCAAGTTTAGGAAACACTAGTAATTGGGCCTGGCTAGAATTAATGTATTTATGGGGAATGAGATCCAAAAGATCTACACTACTAGGCAGGGGCCACGTATAAAGGGCCTTGTTTGTTGAAGCAGAACATATGTTATTTTTATGTAGCCACTACCCTTCTCTACATTCTCTTTGTATCAGAACATTCTTTTCCATGAGGGAACCCTCTTCACATGGTTGGCAAAGGCAAAAAGACACTGCCCCTTTTATCCTTACCCAGGCACAAGGGTGGGCACATAACCTAGGCGTGGGCAGTCAGAGAACCCTATACTTCAGGCCATAGTGATCAGTATGGGCAAGCAAGTGACACAAGACAGGCTAATCAGGGTCCTGCCCTGGGCTTTTCTGTTATAGATACTGAGAAAGAACAATTATTTTTGGAGGGGTTACTGAGCTGACACAGTGGGAATGATAGTGGGGTTAGGGGAAAGAAGGCTGCCAGCAGGGGAAAGGAGGCTGCCAGCACCACCTTGATGCCAAGTGGACACAGCCTGAGAAACACACCCAGATACAGCCCAGTTGATACCATTCGTCACTGAATGAAGCCAGGTCTGCTCCTTGCACTTTGTAGTTATGTTAGCTATGCTGGTTATACTAGTTAGTGGGATAAATCCCATTTATTGTTTAGGTTGGCTGGAATCAGTTTTTGTTGTTTACAACTAACTTGACTCTAAAGTTTATGTCATCATATAGAATTTGATATCATGATGTTAATATCAAAATGTACATTGTATTTCTAAGTATTACATATCTATATTTGGTGTCTAAGTGTAAATAGGTACATATATACATACATATACTGTCCTTATCTACCTATCTATCTCATACAGGCTAAAATACTGTGCCCAATACCCTGATCTAAACTTTATTATAATTTCAACTTTACTGTCTCTTCTGCTGCCCAAGATAATGAAAGGAAAGAAGGCCAATGGGAAGAAGGTGGCTCCAGACCCTGCTGTCTTGAAGAAGCAGGAGGCCAGGAAAGGGGTGAATCCCCTGTTAGAGAAAAGGCCTAAGAATTTAAGAATTTTGCCATTGGACAGGATATCCAGCCCAAAAGGGACCTCACCTGCTTTGTCAAATGGCCCACTATATCAGGTTGCCGTGTCAAAGAGCTATCCACTATAAGTAGCTGAAAGTGCCTCCTGCAATTAACCGGTTTACCCAGGCCTTGGACCTCCAAAAGAGCCACTCAGCTGCTTAAGCTGGCCCAAGTACAGACCAGAGACATGGCAAGAACAGAAGAAGAGACTATGAGACCATGCTGAGACGAAAGCTACTGGCAAAAGGGATATCCCCACCAACAGACCACTTGTCCTTCTAGCAAGAGTTACCACCATCATCACCTTGGTGGAGAACAAGAAGGCTCAGCTGGTGGTGACTGCACATGACGTGGATCTCATGGAGCTGATTGTCTTCCTGCCTGCCCTGTCTCATAAAATGGGGGTCCCTTACTGCATTATTAAGGGGAAGGCAAGACTGGGACCTCTAAGAAGACCTGTACCACTGCTGCCTTCCCACAGGTTACCTCAGAAGACAAAAGAGCTTTGGCTAAGCTGGTGGAAGCTATCAGGACCAATTACAATGACAGATATGATGAGATCTGTTGTCACTGGGGAGGTATTGTCCTGGGTCCCAAATCTGTGGCTCACATAGCAAAGTTGGAAAGGCAAAGGCGAAAGAAATTGCCACTGAAGGGTTAAGTGTACACTGCTGAGCTTTCTGTACATAAAAATAATTAAAATAATACAAATTCTTAAAAAACTTTCAGCCTCACCTTTGACAAGATACAGTTTCTTTCCCTATATTCTATTGCAAAATAGATTTTTATTAGCATTCCTACTTATGAAGATGCTTTGAGAATTAATGAGCTAAAATGAGCTGGCTTTGGGGATGTGAATAGAGCCTGCTGATGCCAAGTGATTAACATATACCTGTTGAAAGCAGGCTTATGAGGTCTCCACTTACCCGTGCCTTAATTATAGCCAACTCCAGTGCTTCTTTAGCTTGTAATTTTGGATGAATATCCAAATTCTAAAATTTACTAGCTAGTGCTCTATTTGCAAAAATGGAGAACATTGCAATCTTAAAACTTGCTTCATAATTGATCTTCATAATTTTATGATGCATCAAAATAAGTCATGTCTGAAGTAAATGTTCTAATTTTAGATGGTACTGCTTTTTAAATTTTTATCAAAACTCACTTTAATGTAGAAGCATTTCCAGTACACTTACTGGTAAAGACATATTCCAAAAGAAGGAAGAATTTGCATGGTTTTTTTCTGACTGAATGAGACCTCTAAAACAAATTCTCATCTATAATGCATGGAGTTTATTTTAAAGCAAAAATCATGCCACACTTTACCATGAGTAAATAATTACATTTTCAACTCTCATCCTCCTTTGTTCAGGGCCAGTCATAGTTGGACTGATCCACAAAAACATTACATTGAATTTTTCCAATAATTTAATAAAAAGTAATATGCCTTAATATTACAAATTGCCAATACATGCAAACAAGTACACCTACAATAATTTGACCAGTTAAATGAGAATAATTTTTTATTTCAAAAAAGTCAATCAGTTTTATTAGTTTTATTTATTTTTTAATGACTTGATCAAACTGGGCTTTTGGTGTACCACCTAAAACAAGCCTAAGGCATCAGAAAAGATGCAAGCTTTGCCCAGAGAACCATCATAAAACTTAATTGCTGAATATAGTCAGAGGACAGCTGTGCCTTATACATGCTAAGTTTATTTTTTATTTTTACTTATTTATTTAATTAGAAACAGGGTCTCCTTTTGTGGCCTAGGCTGTAGCCTCCAACTGTCGGGCTCAGGCAACCCTCCTGCCTCAGCCTCCTGAGTAGCTGGGACTACAGGTGTGCACCATCATGCTCGGCTAGTTTATTTTATTTTATTTTTTGTAGAGATGGGGTTTTACTATGTTGATCAGGTTGGTTTCAAACTCCTGGGCTCAAGCGATCCTCCCACCTTGGCCTCTCAAAGTGCTGGGATTACAGGCATGAACCACTGCGCCTGGCCTCCTGCAAAGTTTAAATTCAGCTGTATGAAGATACTCGATACCTACAGCAAACAGTCACCAGAATTCACATATTCATTTTGTTTCAGTACTCTAACAAACAGTGCTGTATAAAATCCATGTAGAGTTAGGTCAAATCAAATGTACTTTAGAAGGTTCGTTAATGCTTTGCTGATACAACACAATACACACTTTCAAAAGTAAAACATTCAAGTACATTGTTTTTCGTAAGGCCAAAAGTCTGTCTGACATTGTATGTGTTTCAAAACTATTAAAACAAAATTCAGCAGAAACTGGAAATTATCTTGTCTTTTGATACCTAAGCTGGGGTTTGCATCCCTGGCTGCACATTACAATCAGCTGAGAAACTTGAAAACAATCTATGCCTGCATCCACCTCAAGAGATTCTAATTTATGTGGCCTGGGATGGAGCTCACACTTTTTTATTTTAAGCTTTTCAATTGATTCTAATATGCAAGTAAGTTTGAGAATGACTGGTCTAAACTTTTCTTTTTGAGACGGAGTCTCACTCTGTCACCCAGGCTGGAGTACAATGGCTCAATCTCGGCTCACTGCAACCTCCTGGGCTCAATCAAGCCTCCTGCCTCAGCCTTCCAAGTAGCTGGATCTATAGGCATATGCCACCACACCTAGCAAATATTTGTATTTATTGTAGAGATGGGGTTTTACCAGTTTGGTCTTGAACTCCTGGGCTGAAGCAATCAACCTACCTCGGCCTCCGAAAGTGCTGAGATTACAGGTGTGAACCACTGCATCCAGGCTGTTCTAAACTTTTCTAATCCTTAAAACATTATTTAGGGAGAGAGGAAAGAAAGAGCATGATAGTCTATCTATGTTGGATTAACAATTGTGCCAGTTACCTGATTTCCCAGAGCTTTGGTTTTCTTGTCTTTAAAATGTGAATAATGCTATGTCTCTTGAGATATTTTCAAGGATTACCAGGATAAAACATGTGGCCCAGAGTAATGCTTAGGCTATCAGGGGTTGAATGCTCAAAAACCTACAAGGGGCTGGGCATGGCGGCTCACGCCTGTAATCCCAGCACTTTGGGAGGCCGAGGTGGGCGGATCATGAGGTCAGGAGATCAAGACCATCCTGGCTAACACAGTGAAACCTTGTCTCTACTAAAAATACAAAAAAAAAAAAAAAAAAATTGCCGGGTGTGGTGGCACATGCCTGCAGTCCCATCTACTCGGGAGGCTGAGGCAGGAGAATAGTTTGAACCCGGGAGGCGAAGAAAGGAGGTTGCAGTGAGCAGAGATTGTGCCACTGCACTCCAGCCTGGGCGACAGAGCGAGACTCTTTCTCAAAAAAAAAAAAACAAAAAAAAAACACCACAAACCTACAGGGGATCAGGTAGGTAACCAAGCTGCGGGTAAGATGAGAGGGGCTGGTGGGGATTATGGTAAAACAGAAGAGACTCAATTGGAAGGGGGCATCCACTGTCTAGTTTCTTCCAATTGTCATGTAGAAATCTAAGTCAGTGCCTAAAGTGCTCTGAAGTCTTTTAACTTTTTAAGAAAAGAGGAAAAAATCTAGCTAAGTGTAAAATTTTCCTACTTTTAAAGCAGCCAAACAAAACACTTGTATGTCACTAATTTTCTACTTGGGAAAGTGTTAATTTCCTTTTGCCATCTAAATCTACCTCATGTCATGTGGTTGTGGATAATCTCAGGATTTGTCCTTGGTTTAGGTTAGTTTTAATTGAATAATTAAGTATTCATTTCTCTTTGCTGCCAAGTATTTCTTCTGAAGTGGATCAAGGATTTCTAGCTATGATTTGGCATAACACAAGCATATAATGGATCTATTACTCTTCATCTCTTATGCGGTTAAAACAAAATGTACCATGATGCACTTTCCCCATGTTATCAATGGCGCAATTTTATCTTCCTTTATTCATATCTACCTTCCCCTATCAGCAATAAGACTGACATGTGATACTAGAGTTCTTTCTTCAATTTTAACCCATGTCATCACTTAACAATTTTTTGTTTTTCTTTTTTAGACATAAATGTGATATCTGACCATTTGAATTGCACCAATAAAGCCTAGGCTTTCTAAAGAACACTATGTTTTCTTGTTCTACTGTGTCCACTTGGCTCACTGTTAATAATATAGACATATATAAATGAATGAAAGCAGCCTCTTTTTCTTTCTTTAGAAACTTAAAAATCAGATATATACCAATACCTGTTGTTTCCATGAGGTAGATATGAAGTACCTTGAATCCTTCCAACAAAAGCATTGATGATTCATATTCCCCACTGCAGCAGCTGAAAATGGACATCAGAGGTTTGCAAATGGACTTGCTGAGTATCTCTGTCACCATTTTAAGCCATATAGATAACAGATGACACAAAAACTTTCCTCTGTGGATTGTGAATAATAAACAAAAAACCTGTACCAAGTTTTTAAAGAATTGAGCTTTTTTTTTTTTTTTTTTTTTTTTTTTTTTTTTTTTTTACACCTGCAGTCACTCTATAGAAGTTTGGGAGATTGTACCAAGATTGATGAGAGGGGACAAAGTGAACTGATAGTTGAAAGTGACATTTATTTGTGAAAGGTGCTTTCCCTTGAGTATGCTTCTAACAGAGTTATATGTGAAGTTAGAAAAGGTTTTGATCTGAATTGGGGTCTCTTGAAAACAATAGATTAATCTTGAAGACCTCCTTGTGTGAATGCAGGCTTAAATAAATAAGTTAGAAAATATCCAAATGTTGGCCGGGCATAGTGGCTCATGCCTGTAATCCCAGCACTTTGGGAGGCCTAGGTGGGTGGATCACTTGAGTTCGGGCATTTGAGACCAGCCTGGCCAACATGATGAAACCCCATCTCTACTAAAGAAACAAAAATTAGCCAGGCATGGTGGTGCATTTCTGTAATCCCAGCTACTCAGGAAGTCAAGGCAGGAGAATCACTTGAACCCGAGAGGCGGAAGTTGCAGTGAGCCGAGATGTGCCACTGCAGTTCAGCCGTGGCAACAGAGTAAGACTCTGTCTCAAAAAGAAAAAGGAAAAAGAAAATATCCAAATGCCTACAGTGGATGATAATTAAGTGATGTTTGACTTGATAGTCATAAATAATATGAATAATGATAGTTATAAATATAAAAAGCTATAAGTTGATTCATAGTAAATTCATAAAATTTACTGTTGTTAACAGAAGAAATAAATAAATAAAAATTTCTATGGAACTCTAGCATTTGTAGAACCTCCCATTTCACTTAAGGGAGGATGCCAAGAATATCACTTGTTGAAGGGTAACATTGTCTTTATTTTTCTATGGCAGAAACAAATCAAACAACTTTAAAAAGTTGACAATATGATCACCTGTGTGTATGTAATATCCATGTACACAAGTCTGGCTTCCTTTCTTCCTTTCATTTTCTTTTCTCATTTCTTTCTTTCTTCCTTCTTGGTAACAAAGAAATAAGTAAACATTCACTGCTGTGATGTAACCAACTTTTGTGAGAGAGGAACAATCAATAATTACCATCTACTAAAGTTGTGCTTTAAGGCATTATTTAAAAGCATACTAGACAATTTTTTTTTATTTGCAGGAAAGAAGAATTCAGGAAGTATGGGGTATTCAAATATTTTATGTGCTATATTTAAAGTAGAGCCCCTGCTAGCTATTTTTCATAGAACCATAGAAAGCTAGGCTTGGAAGCAACCTGAGACAGCAACTAGATTAAATTCCTCATTTAATGGAAAAATAAAAAAAGACTGAGACCCTTATGGCTAAGTATTATTCACAGACAACCAAAATTTAAAGCCAAAATTTAAACCCAAGTCCTCGAAATCCCAAGTCAGCAGCTTTTTCAACTCTACCAAAAAAACAACTTAAAAAAATACAAAATGAAAATTCTCAGTTAATAATTCTCAGCATAGGTTTAATTAAAAACTTAATAAGATTAAGGTTAAAAATAACCCTTTCATTTGGTAAAAAAGTTAACCAGAGTACTAACACATAGTTAAAGAGACCATTTTCTTGTTCATTTGCTTAAATTTCAACCAGTAGTTTTGATACAGTATACATCATTTAACTCTTAATTCTCACCATAATAAGGTTAAAAAGTGGCATTGGGCAAATATTGTTCTTGCTCAAAAAGATTAACTATAATCATATAAGTTAGATCTGATATTCACGTTCATTGCCAAAAAATAGATTAGACTGGGATATTGAATGCTGTATTTGTAAAGAACATGCTGTGAATAGTACACATATTTGGCATTAGGAAACTCTGTGTTCTAATCCTATTCAGCTACTTCTCAACTGGGTAACCTTGGGAAACATAAACTCTCTAAGCCTTGGTTTTATTATCTGCAAATTGGATGTATTAGCATATATCTGAAAGGATTCCTCTGAGTACTAAATAAGATGATGCAAACCAAGTGCCTGGATCTGATGCTCACTAAGGTCTAACTCCTCATCCCTGAATTTTAACAACGATTGACAAGAGAGGGATTGGTGAGCTTTCTGAAGCTATACTGAGTTAACTGGTTTTAGAGATGTCTGAAACTACTTTGAAAGACTGGACACCCATAAAAGAATACATTCTTAAGTCTTGGGTCACATAAACCATTCAGTTCTAGGTTTACTGGCCACTTGGAAAGCTTTTTTTGTATTCACTGCCATTTTATAGTTTCCAAGGTGAAAAATTCCCTTTATTGACTAGTCTAGTGCATATAGGGTATTGATTAAATCCTTGTTGAAAAAATGTCATTGAACTTTCCTTTAGGCATGTGGTTCATACACAGGAGCATGTATGAGTGTAAGCACAGGGGCAGGCGAATGGCTTGTTTTGTTCATAGCTATATCCTAGTGCTTATAGCAGCATTTGGTACATGATGAGTGTTCAAAACTATTTGATATGTATGTGTGTGTGTATATGTGTGTGTGTGTGTGTATATATGTATATACATACATACAGAGAGAGAGAGAGAGAGTGTTTCGCTCTTGTTGCCCAGGCTGGAGTGCAATGGTGCAATCTTGGCTCACTGAAATCTCCGCCTCCTGGGTTCAAGCGATTCTCCTGCCTCAGTCTCCCAAGTAGCTGGGACTACAGGTGCCCATCACCATGCCCGGCTAATTTTTTGTGTTTTTAGTAGAGATGGGATTTCACCATGGTGGCCAGGCTGGTCTCAAACTCCTGACCTCAGGTGATCCACCCGCCTCGGCCTCTCAAAGTGCTGGGATTATTGGCGTGAGCCACCGGGCCTGGCCTTGTTGAATAATTTAATGAAGTGTTTGTAACTTCCCATCCTAGACACTGTAAGAAGCAAACTATGAATTGTTCCTGCTTTTTAAAAGCATTACTTATGTCATTGTATCCAATGAAAAACTGAGAAACAATAGGACAATTTTAAAACTACCTATATTTCCATTGTTCAACTATTAATATTCAAGTTTTCACACTGTTTCCAGCTACTTCCATTAAGAAATGAAAAGTGATACAGTTTCCAAAATTAACTAAAATTAAAGATTCTGTTCTTGAAAAGGCTTTCCTTGAAAGAAATTATTCTGTGTTATTGCTGTCATATCAAAAAGATGGTTTTGCACATTTTTGACCTTTTCTAATAAACAACAAAAAAGTCAATGTTATTCAAGTTTTGTTTGGTTTACACATCTGCCTCCCCTGCTCAATTGCAAGTTTGTTCATATTATGGATTGTGACTTGCTTATGTCTGTATCTGTAGGTTCTGACACTGTCTGACATATATGTAGATGCTCAATAAATGTTTGAAGAAAGGAAACAATGTTTGTTAAATGAAACTTACTTAAGTACTAAAACCCATATTTGTAAACACAATTTTAATGCCTCTTTCACTTTCCTGTTTCATGCCTACTTGTCGAGATTCTTCTTTTTTTAAAATACGTTACTTTTGGGCTGCATTTGGTCATTTTATGACAACTAAAACAGATGGGTGCATGTAGACAGCTTCCATGATATTAATAGGATTCTTTTGAGTGACCAGAGTGTCAAATTGCCATCAAGTGTACAGTAGAGAGGACTAGCAGGCTCTCTTTCCAGTTCTTCTCTTATTCTGTGCCAACTGGGCCCTCAGTCTTATTGGTATCCAATAATCAGCCGGATTACAGCTAGCCCTGGGAGACATGACAGAAAGAGAGTCCTCATCTTGCATTAATTGCTCCTATTGAAACTATGCCACATCTCTCCAAGCTAGATGTTGCTTAGTATCCCTTTGATATGATAATGACATGCTTCTTAGCAGATGAATATGCAAATTAAAAGCAGTAATTTGGTGGCATGCACCTGCTGACACTGCACGGCTATGCTTATATGCTCTGCTGTAACACTGCAGCCATACAAAAGCATCACAGAGGTAAAATTAAATTCTAATGTCGTATATATTAAACAGATGCTTCCACTTTTCTTTGTATATCTACTTTTACAGATTTTGCCATTGGAATCTCAGTTCTCTCTGCATGCAATTAATGGACATTGATGTGTCATACACAGAAGCATACTCAGTGCCGTTTAAAGGAGCTGATTTTAAAGGGGTGGCTTACATATATGCACATTAGAAGATGAACATTTCTTCTGCATCACATAGAAGCTGATGACTTTACTCATGGCACAAAGACTGCTATTCATACATGGAATGCATCTTTGGGCTGCAAAGCTGAAAATCACTTTTCTATAGCAAAGATGTGCACTGAAATATAGAGATACTTCATATCGCCTGAAAAAAGATTCCAAAATGACTTGAAGAGGCTAGCAAAATACCCAGAATCAATAAAGTAAATTTCTCTGCTTCATGAAGCTAGTTGCAATGAATGAGAAAGCCTACCTGGTAATTACTTAGGGGTGACCTATAATTACCCTGGGAACCTAAGAGTCTTTATCAATGTATCATGTGGCTCAACCAGACAGAATTAAGCATTCTGAAGACAAGATTTTATGAAGAGTGGTACTTATCTGTTTTTTTTTTCCACCCTTAAGTCCAGGTAGTATTCACACAGTTACATGTATATGACAAGAGCTTAATTAATTGAGATTGAACTGTTTAATAAAATAAACACACAGTTTAACCATATATATGCATTTGTATACAATGAGCATTTTATACTATGCATTTAATGATTACATATTATTACCTCAAGTGGATAGACTGAAATTTAATTAAATATTTCCCTATTGTTGAACATCTAGATTTTTACCAAATCCTAAATTATATACATAATACTTAAGCAAACATCTTTGAACATGTAGAATTTTTCTTCCTTTTGATTATTTCCCTGAAGTAATCTTCCAGAAGTGAGATTATTAGGCTAAAGGATAAGGCCACTTTTAAGAAGAGAAACAAATCTCTGGCAAACTTTTTGCCTTATTTCACAATGGTATGCTTTTCAGAAACTTAGCAAGAGAGATATTTTTATGGTTACATGATTGAAGACCTAACTTTCAACTTCCATTATGGCATGTTACAAGTCTCCATCTATGCTGATTTAAACCTATTTACTAAGCTTTTATAAAATCCTCTAGTTAACTGAAGATGTTCTATGAATTTTCTTCCTTTTATAGTCTCTGGCCATTCTAAAAACATTTCTCCAATTCTAGTTAGTTATAGTTTTACAGAACTATAAATGAGCCATACAATTTGATTAATAAAATCAAATTTCAGTTATCTTATTTTGGGCAAAATCCTTATTTATTTATGTATGCAAAAGAAAAAAACCTGTGTCTTTTTTTTACATGGTGTGAGAGATTTTTATATGGATGGAATGGAAGGTTTATGTATGGCTAGAGTTATTAAATTTTAGTTAACAATGCCACGAAACATTCAGGAATAAATACTACAGAGAAACACCTCTCTTAACCTTTCAATCTTGCTCTCTATCTAGTTTGTATTAAACTAAGGAATAAGAAATCCAAGGTTATTTCTAATTGCCTTAGCAGTCCTATTACTGGTGAACTTTCTGAAAGTATCTGCTACATTTATACATAATTTAACTTTTTACCTCAAGGAATAATATTTGCATGTTTTCAATTGTTTTTAGTCCTTGAAAAATACTAGAGAGATTGTGCAATAGGACCAAGGTCAAGATTTGTGATAATTTTTTAAAATGTCATTTTCATTTACATTATTCAACAAACAATGAGTTTTGTTAGCATTTGTAGATTTTTTAAGACTTTTAAGTTTTAATTATTTAACAGTCACATTGTCAACAAACTTTAATTTTTTTTTTACAGAATAAAAATAGTGCTTGCAGTAATGTAGGGTGATTTCAGATAATCTTGAAAAGAAGAAGGAAGTCATTCCATCCTTGTCTGCCTCATTTCAGCCTTTGAAAATAGCTTTAATTTTCTAAAATACTGCTTTGGGAACAGGATGTGAATTCTGAAACCCAGGTTATCCCAATATTGGAATGTTCACTGTATTGAGAACGAGGAGACTCAGGTTTTAGATTCAACTCTGACATCATAAGCTGGGCAAAGAATTTATGCAACTTCTCCGGGCCTCAAATTTTCACCAGAAATTGTCATCCATTTAACAAATATTTACTGAACACCTACTGTGTGCTGGGGTACTGTTTGAGGTGATGGAGCTATAGCAGGGAATGTAGTGTCCTCTTTTCTGGAGCTACATTCTTGTGTGTGAGAGATACATAATAAACAATAAATTTAATGGAGGTTATTGAAGGTCAGCCCCTTTCCGGTGCTACTCACCTTCTATTTTGTCTATCACTAGCAAGCCTTCTGAATGACTCCTCTAAGGCCAAGCTCTCAGTTTAGGTATATTTAAAATAAATACACTTATTATTTAAAGCCTGTTATTTCTCCTGTAATAAAAGATCCTTTCTTACCAAACTTCTGCCTGTAACTGCCAACTATGTCTCTGCTCTCCTTTACTTTTTCAAGAAAAAGTTCTTGTAATAGTTTCTGTATTCACTGTCTCCAATTAATCTTCCATTGTTTTTGGACATGAAATCACTCCAAACAGGCTTTTGTTTCCA
The DNA here is from genome assembly GCF_043159975.1 of Macaca nemestrina. Classification (NCBI taxonomy): domain Eukaryota; kingdom Metazoa; phylum Chordata; class Mammalia; order Primates; family Cercopithecidae; genus Macaca; species Macaca nemestrina. The sequence continues at coordinate 94,495,553 of NC_092126.1, read as the reverse complement.
TTGTTAACCCAAATTTCTCCTTGTTAATGTCACAAATTACCTCCACATTGTGATATTCAATGGTCAATACTCAGTGCTTTTCTTATTATTCCTAATATTACTACTTCTCGGTATTATTAATAGTAATAATAAGCATAACTGCTGTTTACTAGGCAATTACTATGCTCTGGGCACTATTCCAAATGTTAAACAAACCATATGAAATGGGATCCATTATAATCCTCAGATTATAGATGGAGAAAAAGACACAGAGAAGTGTAGTAACTTTTTCAAGTCACAAAGCAAATACATGGCAGAATGGAATTTGAACCCGGCAGAATAGCTTATAACCTTTATCTTAGCCACTGTGTTATACTGACTTATTGCAGCATTCAACTCAATTGATTGCTCCCTGCTAAAAACAATTTTTAAACTTGGCTTTCAGGACACCATGCTTCCCTGAATTTTTTCCTAGCTTCTTGGTTACTCCTTTTCAGTTTTCTTGCCTATTCTTTCCTGCTGGCTTTCTTAAATCTCGACATTGGAGTGCCCCACAGCCAAGTCTTCCCTTTCTCTCTGTTTCCTCCTTTGGTGATCTCATTACAAATTTCATGGTATTAAGTAATTAAATAATGTGGATTCTGACACCTCCCAAATGTTTACCTTCAAACCAACCTTTTCATGAAACCTAGCCTTGAATATCTTAATGCTCACTTGACATCTCTACTTTGAGACATGAGCTTCTCAAACTTAACAAAATCAAACCAAACCCTAAACTTCTCCCCACTTTTACTCCAAACCAGCTTTCCTTCTCAGTTAAGGGCAACTCCATTCTTGAGGAGTTGCTTAGGCTTAAACCTTTGGTGTCTTCCTTGACTCTTCTCTTTTTCCTATACCCTGTATCTTGTCCATCAGCACATCTTGTTGACTCTACCTTCAAAATATATCCAGAACTCAACTGTTTTTCAAATCCTCCATGCCACTTTCCTAGTCCATCCTGCTGTCAATTCTCCCTGGTTTTATTGCATTAAACCACTAACTTCTATCTCCCTACTTCTTCCCTTGTCCCTTGACAGTCCAGCCAACTCGGAAATCAGTCCTCTTGCTTAAATGAAACTAAGACCATGTCAACTCTCTGAATCTTCTAATAGTTTCTCATTTCACAAATAGAAAAATACCAAAGCCATTATAATGGTCTATAAGGTCATACTCAATCTGGCCCCCTATCATCTCTGATCTTATCTGCCATTATTCTGCTTCTTGCTCATTCTGATCCCACCCCACAGAGTTTTCTGCTCTTCCTTGAACATTCCAGGACACTCTGGCCTCTTTACCAATTTCTTGCTTTTCCTGGAATGCTTTTCTCTTAAATGTCAGTGTATCTTTCTTCCTCCTTCCTTCAAGAATACACTCAAATGTCCACTTTTCAGGAGGCCTTCCTGACTGCTCTATTTTTATTATACCCCAATATTTTTAATCTTTCTCTGCTTTACTATTTGTCAAACAATATATTTCACTTACTTACCCTTGTTTATATCTGCCCCCCAAAAATGTTTCATAGGCAGTGAGTTTTGCCTGTTTTGTATATTGTCTGTTCCCAGGACACAGAACATTGTCTAGCACGTTGTAGAAAAATTATCTGTTCCTATAAGAGGAATTTCAGAGGTTAAAGAAACTTCAGGCTGCATTCTTCCTTGCATACGCCTTGTGGGAGAAAGCATGGTTGGCTTCTTGATGTTCTCCAAGAGTAAAAAAACTTTTCTGAAAACTTCCAGCAAAATTTTTCTTGCTTTCATTGTCTAGATTTCTGACCCATCACTGGAGGGAGAAGGGACTGAAATTACCTTTAGTTCAGTCAGATTCATCCCTAACACAGGGGGTGGGTCAGCTTCCCTTGAAGAATACAGGATGTATAGGAAGGAGCAACATTGAAGAAATCAGGGTTTTAGATGGCAGAAACCCTGTGCAGGCAGCCAACAGTGTTCACTACAGACGTCTCAAAGTGAGGGGCTGGAGGTAAGGCTATGCGAGTATTCATTTCCTCACATCATTATCAACACTAAACCTTAGCAATTAAATTAAAAAAATCTGATAACTGAAAAAATTATATCTCACTTCTGTTTTAGTTTTCATTTATCTGAGTACTATTGAGGTAAAACACATTTTTATTTGTTAACTAGCCATTTATGTTTTCTCTTTAATTACCTGGTCACATTCCTCACTCTTTTGAGCAATTTTTCTCTGTTGGATTAACTTTTTCTTGTTCATTATTGGGAGTTATTTATATATCCTATTACATAATCCTGTGTAATCCTTTGTTTATATATAGCAAATATTTTATCCCAGTCTATTTCTTGTCATTTAGTTTTGTTTATTGATTTTTATTGGATCAAACTTAGGTTATTAGTTTGTATTAAATCTGTATTAGGTTTTAAATAGGTATTAAAATCTACTAATCATTTGATTTTTAGCTTCTGGTTTTGCCTTAACAGGGCTCGTCTTACTCCAATATTATAAAAATATTTTTCTATATTTTGTGGTTTTAAATACAATCTTTTTGATATCTTGAATTCACTTTTCTGGACACTGCATTCTATTTCATTTATTTATGTGTCTATTTGTCTGCCCCAACATTAACACCAGACTCTTTCAACATGTTAGTATGCTCTGATATTTTAGAAGGTTTTAGAAGACATTTTATTCACATTTTTCTTTTCTTTACTGATTATTCTCACCTCCAGATATATTTCAGAGTTAACTTTTAAGTTTTTATTTGGTAATGCGTTGAATTACAGATTAATTTGAGGAGAACTGCCAGCTTCACTGTATTGAGTTACTCTATGTATGACTTGGGCAATGTTGTATTCTAGATTCTTCCTATAGTGTAGGAATTATTTAAATGATTTTTAGAACTTTGTCCAAGTAGTTAGATTGTATCAGCTATAAGTTTGTTATTAATTTCTAATTTTGTTGCATTGAAGAGAGAACATGACTGTGTAATTTTTCTTTGACGTTTATTGAGACTGTTTCCTGAAACATATTTGTAAATTAAAAAAAAAATCCATGTGTATTTGATAAATGTGTATCTTTTATTTGTTGGGTATATGTGTGTGTGCACATATAAATGTGTGTATATATATATAATTGAAATCCTATTTACTCTTATTATTTTTTGGATACTTTAATCCTCAAATTCTAGGAGATGTACTAAATAAGATAATGTACATAATTCCCACATTATGAATTTAACAATATCACTTGTATTTCTAATAGATTTTTCTTATATATGCCAAAGCTCCATGGTTAAGTAAATAAAATTTGTGATTTTTATATCTTAATGGATTGTTGTATTTATAAATCTTCCTCCTTGTCACATTTAACAATTTTGGCCCCAGTGTCTAATTTATGTCATATTAATATTTCTTTAACTGGTATTTCTCTATGATAATCAGCATCTTTCTGAAATAACTCTGTCCATCCTGTGTTTTAATCATGCTGTGTCATTTCATTTTGGAAGTGTCTCTTGCAAATAGGAAGCAGTTAGGTTTTTTATTTTTATTTTTTATTTTTTTTTGGCAGAGTCTTGCTCTGTCACCTAGGCTGGAGTGCAGTGGTGTGATCCCAGCTCACTGCAACCTCTGCCTCCCAGGTTCAAGCGATTATCCTGCTTCAGCCTCCTGAGTAACTGGGATTACATGGGCCCACCACCACACCCAGCTAATTTTTGTTTTTTTAGTAGAGATGGGGTTTCACCATGTTGGCCAGGCTGGTCTTGATCGCCTGACCTCGTGTTCTGCCCACCTTGACCTCCCAAAGTGCTGGGACTACAGGTGTGAGCTGATAATCTCTGTCTTTTAACAGGAGAATTAATGTTTTGCACTCATCGTGATTATTAATATGTTTGAACATATTACCACTATTAAATATTTAATATTTATTTTCTTAAAAGTAAGTTTTTCCCCTGTCTCTTTGGGGGCTGATTGAGTTTTCTCTACCTTTCTTCCCTTCCCAGAGATTTAAAAATTACGTGCTTTGTTTCTGTTCCTGTATTGGCTAGCTGTGAATTTTAAAAGCTCATTTGTTTAAATGTATATACCTTTCCCTAGTAAAGACAATAAACCTCAGCACGCTATTACTTTCTCCTTTACTAACATTGCCTTGACCTTCAAATCGTATAATGAATTCATCTAGAGTTTCGTTCTACATTCTTAATACTTGTAAAAATGTACATGACTGTGAGGATTTCCACTTAACCAGAAGGTTCACTGGTTTATTTTTACCTTCTATTTCCTGTATTCAATTTCATTCTCCTGAAATCTTATTTTTGTTTGTTTTCTTTGAGTACTTCCTTGAGTATTTCTTTCTGAATGGACTTCCTAACATGCCTTTACTTTGCTCTCACATGTGAATGCTCATTTGGCTGCATTTAGAATTACACAAAGATTGAGAAGCAGACATTTGAGCAAAGATGGTGAGGGAGGGAGCTGCATAGATATCTGGGGGAAGAGCAGTCTAAGTAAAGGCAACAGCAAATGCAAATGTCCCCAGAGCAGAAGCATGCCTGGTTTATTCTTGGAATACCTACAAGTGTAGTAATTTATTTAAGATCTGTCTTTCCAATTACCCTGTAAACTTTAGGACAACTTCTGTTTTATTTTCAACTGTACACACAGCACCTGCCATAGCATTTAGCATATAGCATGTATGAATCACCCAAAATTTAAACTAAACCCCTACATTATTCCATCTGAGTTTAATATTAATCTATTTTAATGTCAATTGTAATGATAAAGAGAACATAATCATCTCTTTCAGCATGGTGAGCTATACAAAGCACTGAGCCAGGAAAATGTTTCTACTAATTTGTTTGCTATGTGCTCTTAAATAAGTCACTTACCCATTTTGAATCACAAAGTAGAGGCAATAGTACCTTGTTGCTTAGCCACAGAACTATCATTTAAAAATCATAAATATAAACAATTCGCAAACTCTTTATCATTATTAAAATGTCAGGCATTGTTATACTTGTCAATAAATATTAATATAAAACATATTTTTCAAAACAAAAATAAAATAGGTTTTCAAGAAATTTTATTGTAATTTCCTTCTAGAGTTGAATTAGAGTACTTTAGACATAGTATGTGCTCAGTAAAATTTGTTTAATAGCTGCTTAGTAAAATTTGTTGAAGAATGTCAGAGAACATTTCCACTAAGAAAAAATGTAACTAGCTCCATTTTCCAGATTTTTAGGTTGCCTTTTTATAAGATAAGTGGAAATTTTCTCACATTTATTTATTTGTGAAATCAAATGTAATTTTATTTCACTTTCAAAGTACCCTTTTTTAATTGAATGGTTAAAAAGAACACATAAGTCTCTGACACTCTGCTGTCAACACATACCCTACCCCCACCCCCTCTCCACACATCTGGAATTGTTCCTTAAAAATGCACCTCTTTCAAAATCAACTTTTCCCACTTTCCCAACTCCATTTGATGTTTCTTACTGGAAATTACATTTGCGATCAACAAACTATACTTCGCTTCCCTTTAACCTAGTAATAACATTCCATATAAATGAAAAAAACCTAAAATCATCCACAAGGCGAATGAGAACTAATGTTCCTCTAGTAATTATTTTGCCAGATCATTTTAGAGGGTACAATACTCTGTAATGAAATACTCCATAGAATCTGGCTTCATATACTAGAAGGTCTGAATGGAGGGCTTTATGTGATGAATGAAAACATGGCAGGGATTTCAGATTGGCATCATCTGACAGGCACTTGACGGGCAAAAACAAAAACAAACACGTCTTAAAGGAAAGATGAAGAGTTGACAAATCATCAATATTCTTTCTAAAATCCATTTCTAAGCATTTATAATTCATCTCTCAAGTCTTCAATCTAGATTACATGAAGTAGAGCCCGCTGGTACTTCACATAGTTTAAAATCTTAAGAATGATAAAATTCTCCTCAGGGAGCAATTATACTAAATGGATGGCCCTGTGAAAAGAGTAGTTAGTTACTGCCTCGATGATTTCATATCTGACCACTAAAATCACCAAGCTGAGGTCTTCATTTTTCCCACATACAATTTCCCTCATACGTGTTTATAGTATTTTCTCTTTAAAAGCTAAAAGAAAAGTATTCCCAGATTTTGTAATTGCTAAATTTCAATTAAAGATTCAGGGCCTAATGGTAGAGGTAAACCTCTCAAAGGCAATACCAGTTTATGTAAATGTATGAACAAAAAGTACATTATTAAGTGTCATAATACTATCAAATAGTTTACCATGTCCCTGCCTTGAAATCCAGGAATGCTCTATATGTTGGGTGTCTTTAAGAAGATCCCGTTTGTGAGATTGCCATGGGTCCACTGAGGGTCACAGGTGTAAGGACTCCAAGCTAGACCAGGAGGCAACTGGAAACCCTGGAGTCTTAACCCACATAACCTCAGGTGGGCAGAGGAGGTGCTTCATGAAGAAAGGAAGCAAATCCAAAGGAGGGCAGGGGCCAAGGAGACAGAACGACTGAGGGCAGTGAACCTGGCATGAGAAAAACTTGCCCCTCTGGTCTATTTTTGTTTTCTCAGTTTTGACAGATACAAAGATGCAAGAAACAGTTCACTTTCCTCTTCAATCTAATTTTGGAAAAACAGTAGCAGGACTGCATTGAAGTAGCAATTTGCATTCAACCTTGGGGAGGAAACAGGTGTGCAGGACTCCGGTGAACAGGAAGTGCTCACGCTTCTCACACTACCGGAAGTGGGCCAGGGCTGGCAGACTGTTTTCAAGAGGCAGTGATGCCTGATCTTGTGATTAAAAAAAATAAAAATAACTTGAAATTCAGATTAAAAAAAAAAAACTCTCCTGTTAAATTACATTTTTTAAAATGCAAATTATCTGCAGGATGATAGTGCATGTGTCAAATGCACATATTTTTGGACTAGATTCTGTACCTAGGCCACAAGTTTGCAACCTCTCTGAGGCTAGCAATTCTGTCTTCATTTTAGGTAAGGTAAGTGTCAACAGTCTCCTACAATAAAACTGTAACTGCAACACCATCTTCTTCCTTCTCCATTAACCAATACTTTTATACATAATATTTTGAGCAGAAGACAGGAACACCCACTTAAAACAGCAGACCTGAACTTACAAGTATAGAAGGTTAAAAAAACTTAGGCTTGTTGCATGAAAATATACTAACATCTAGTACAAGTCATCTCTAATTATTACTTTATAAACATAAATCTCCTTACTTCTTTGTCAACTATGGCTCACATTTCTTTTAAAATGCTCAGATTTGTCAGAGACAGATTGTCAATACAGTGAGATAATTTCTCTTCCTTGCTCTGCTAGGTCAATTGTTAATATCATTATAAAACTCCCATGTTCACATGTTAAATTCCTTGTTGCAGCAAAAACAAAGTAAGACAAAACAAAACTCAAAACAAACAAAACTTTAATACAAGTGTAAAATCACACAGACCAATTATTTGGAAAGTAGTATTTAGTAGCACTAGTATTTAGTGACTACCAGTTACAAGAAAATATTTTAAAACAGAAAACCCCAAAAACTATGCTAATACTATAAAATATCAAGTGAAATTTCAGTCAGAGGGCATCCATTGGTGTACTGCTAGTAATTCACGTAGAGGGTAAGCTGTAAATCCATAATCCCGCAGGTTCTTTCTTTCTGAAAAAACAGAACCAGACAACTGACAGGAACATGTTGGTTCAACATCGCGTCAAATTCCGTTTTTCATCTTTTTTTTTTTTTTTTTCCCCTCTCAGCACTCTTTTCTTTTGCCAAATTGTCAAGACTTTTATTGACATGTCACAGCCTTATGATTCACTGTCAATTTTCTTAGCTTGGATTTTTTATTTTTATTTTTTCCTTTTACCTCTTTTAAAGGGTTATAGTGACAAAGACGGTGGGCTGGACAAGAAGATGACACACATGCTTCCTGATTTAGCCCATCAAAACCTCACAGAGCCAATAGTTTTTCAGTGTGTGGCTGCCTATGCACCAGCTCCACCTGATTGCTTTCTTACCTAGTGTGTGACCCTTCAGTTGAAAATTCCAGCAACGTGCAACTTGTCTTTGGCAAATGAATTGTAAGTATGCCAGCTGCCAGATGTCTTCATTTTTAAAACACCTTTGAAACTGCTTCTGGCACAGTTCCATAAGCAAAACGTGCTAAGCTATAACTGTAGTTTCCATGCTGTGAGCACAAAAAAAAAAAAAAAAAAAAAGAGGGGCTGATGGTGAGCAGATGGAAGCAACAGAAGAATGTATTGCCTTCACATCTTGAAAAACAGTATAAAATGAAGGTAAAAACAGAATCTGGCTACCCTTATCAGTTAAGTATTTGGATGAAGAGGTATCAGTGACCTATGATACGTTCAATATGCACGCTAATAGTCACCTTCAATAGTATAATAATTTTAAACACTACAGTTTTATGAGTCCAACAAAATAATGATGATACATTTTTCTGAAAATGAGAACTTTTGACTCTGGAAATAATAAATAAATGTAAGGCTAGGAAAAGCTATCAAAAATCAAGATATCTTTTTTACTTTCAGCAAAGCCAAATTTTCTTACTGACAAAAGTAGAATTTTAAAGTGAGGGAGTAAAGAAGGAGCTTCCAGATATCAGGGGCTGGGCCTCAATGTCTATCCTGTTCAAAGTCTTCTTCAAAACCTTTTAATGAATTAAATGATTGGGTAATACCCTGCAAGGAGACAAATTTAGAGAATAAGGTACTTTACCTACATTTAGATTCACTGACATACCTAAAAATTTGTGATTTCACATAACCATGGAAGTAACTGAAGCCCAGAGATGAATATAAATTAAATCAGATGATACAAGTCAATCGGAATTAGCGAAAAAAAAAAATAGTGATCCTGAATTTGAACCTGACATCTATAAAATAAAAACAGATATTAACATTTGAGACTAGAAAAAAGTCAGATATGGCAATCTAAGTTCAAGTCCAATTAATTCAAAAAGAATCATTTCAATCAGTATCTTTCAACAGCTTTCATGATAGAAATGGACACATCATATATGAACTATCAAATAGGAAAAAAAGGTAAACTGAGGAGCAAGGACAAAAAAATACATGCCAACAAAAGACCTGGTATAGTGATTCTCAATCAAAAGGTCTTATGGAAAGAAAGCATGCTTTAAAAATAGTGAGCAGCATTGGGCTTGGATATATGCCACTGGCAAAATCATAAAAAAGGAGAGTTTACTTTTCTAGCTTTCAATTCTATGGTCTTCATGGAAATCTTTCAATTTAATCGTACATTCTCTGTACATGGTTTGCATTTTTCCACCTCTGTGGATGACAATGGCATAAGCTATTTTTTCTCTTGAACTGTCTTTACCATTCATTCCTGTTTATTGAATTTCTGTTAATCTTTTAAGCATTGGCTCAAATGCAATCACCTCCATGAACTTTTCCCAATAGCTTCTATATTCATTGAAAGAAATCTCTTTCCTAGGTAATTCCCATAGTATTGCTTTTTACCTTCTATGGTCTTGTCTGTCTCCCTGTCTAGACTGTGAGCATCTTGAGGACTGAAATTGTGTCATGTAAGTTCTTAAAATTGCAAAATACCTAGTACATCAAGCACATTTTTACTCCTTAGTAAATGTCAGAATAGAACTGGATGCCTGCTAGCTTTCAGTCCATCCACATTGCCCTTATCCTGTCCTCTTTCTACAACAAATTACATAGTAGGACTTTTTATTCATTAAGCCTAACTCCTCAAGTAGATTTTATTTTTATTTCACTTGTTCTGTCTGGTTCACTATTAATCTGTGGGCAAGTGAACATTATAATAGATCATGTGAAATGTAACTTCCAAGTAACATAAATTGGATTTTAAAAGGAGTGAGGATCTTAATTTAAACAACAGTGGGGTAGGTTTGAGAGATACATTTTCTGGGTCTTTCAGTGCTCTCATGCAAATCATAGAACAAATACACATAGATCTATGTGTGAACACTTATAAAGACAAGGGATATTGACAGAAAAGGAAGGAATAATAAAATATAAACAAACTGCAAAAAATAAACTAACGAGTAAGCACATACCAAAACAATTTGTAAACCAAGAAGTATTAAAAATTCAACCCCCATAAGTTTCTCCCAAACAGAGAAAGGCAAAGCAGTTTCTTAAAACTAGTGGTCCCTTTTTAATAGTCAAGCCACATTTCAGTTTGGTTCCAAGTTTCCCAGAGGAGCTTAAGCACATCACCCAGAAACCTCTTAAAAATTGCCAAAGGGAGTCTGGCCTGAGCTTTGTGAATGCTGCTCTAACTGATGGGACTGAAGGAGAACCTTGGCAGCAAGCAGTAGGAAGGAAAAAGACACCCAGAAATTAAAATTGAAGTTAATTATAGTACTTACAGATTTCCCCCTAGACCTGATTCTTGGTGTTCAACAAAGACAAAAAGCTCTCAATTCAACTTCAACATGACAATGCCATTACTACACCTAAGCCTGTTCTTGGGGGACTGGGAAGGGGAGGGGGAAGACTTGAAGTTGCTCATGTCATTATAGCTGTTTGGGAGAACCAGGGTTGGTGAGAGTATTTCTTCAACTATGGTTAGTGATGGCAAATAAATCAAGAATGATGTTTCTCATGTCCAAGTGGACAGAGTTATTTATTTTTCAAATATTCATAAACTTGACTTCAGTTTTATTCCTCCCAGATTTTAGGTGTGCTCTGCGCTTGGGATATTGATTCATGTGACTAGTAAATAAGCAATGCTTGTCCTACAAACCTTTATCAGATATCTACTTCTTTTAATTTTGTACAGCTCAGGATCTGGTAATCCAGATGAGGGAGGCAACTTTTACCCTTCACCAGCTTTTACCTGTGGTGACTTACCTATTCTCTGTTTTCTAAGCCTGTTTCCTCATCCACAGAATGAAGACAATTATACCTGCTTCATACCACTGCTATGTGACCCTCTAGAAATTTTATCAGACCGGGCACAGTGGGGCATATCTGTAATCCCAGCATTTTGGGAGACTGAGGTGGGAGGATTGTTTGAGCCCAGGAGTTCAAGATCAGGCTGGGCAACACAGCAAGACCCTGTCCCTATAAGAAATACAAAAAACATTAGCCAGGCACGGTGGCTTGGGTCTGTAATTTCAGCTATTTGGGAGGCTGAGGCAGGAGGATCACTTGAGACCAGGAGTTCAAGGCTGTAGTGGGCGATGATCACACCACTGCACTCCAGCCTGAGTGACAGAATGAGACCTTGTCTCAAAAAAAGTTTTTTAAGTCAATATATTATAGCTTATAAAATAGGTAAAGTGGCATATATTTATGATAGGCAACTTTATTATCTGTACATATATTTCTCTAAGAGCAGAACATTAGTGATAATGTGTGATACATTATTGGTTTGACTTATTGTATTAGTGATACATTATTGGTTTGACTTATTTCCGACTATATCACTTGAAAAAGCCTAGGAAATAATATCATTCTGAACTTTACTCTGTCCCCCAAAAATGAACTGATTAGGAAAGTGTTATGGAGCAAAGTGATCTAAGCAATGCCGGACATACAATACTCTAGACCTTTGCAATAAGAAATGTGGTCTGTAAATTTAAGTTCTTTGTATATTCTGGATTTTTGCCCTCTGTCAGATGGATAGCTTGCAAAAGTTTTCTCCCATTCTGTAGGCTGCCTGTTCACTCTGATGATAGTTTCTTTTGCTGTGCAGAAGCTTTTTAGTTTAATGAGATCCTATTTGTCAATTTTGGCTTTTGTTGACATTGCTTTTTGTGCTTTACTCATGAAATCTTTGCCCATGCCTATGTCCTAAATAGTGTTGCCTAGATTTTCTTCTAGGGTTTTTATAGTTTTAGGTCTTATGTTTAAGTCTTTTTTTTTTTTTTTTTTTTTTTTTTTTTTAAGGACGGAGTCTCGCTTTGTCACCCAGGCTAGAGTGCAGTGGCATGATCTCTGCTCACTGCAAGCTCCACCTCCCGGGTTCACGCCATTCTCCTGCCTCAGCCTCCCGAGTAGCTGGGACTATAGGTGCCTGCCACCACACCCAGCTAATTTTTTTGTATTTTTAATAGAGACGGGGTTTCACCTTGTTAGCCAGGATGGTCTCGATCTCCTGACCTCGTGATCTGCCTACCTCAGCCTTCCACGTTTAAGTCTTTCAACCATCTTGAGTTAATTTTTGTATAAGATGTAAGGAAGGGGTCCAGTTTCAGTTTTCTGCATATGGCTAGCCAGTTTTCCAAACACCATTTATTAAACAGGGAAACATTTCCCCATTGCTTGTTTTTGTCAGGTTTGTCAAAGATCAGATTGTTCCAGATATGTGGCATTATTTCTGAGGCCTCTGTTCTGTTCCATTGGTGGATATATCTGTTTTGGATACTGTAGCCTTGTAGTGTAGTTTGAAGTCGAGTAGTGTGATGCCTCCAGCTTTGTTCTTTTTGCTTAGTATTGTCTTGGCTATATGGGCTCTTTTCTGTTTCCATATGAAATTTAAAGTAGTTTTTTTTTCTAATTCTGTGAAGAAAGTCAATGGTAGCTTGATGGGGATGGCATTGAATCTACAAATTACTTTGGGAAGTATGGCCATTTTCACAATATTGATTCTTATCCATGAGCATGGAATGTTTTTCCATTTATTTGTGCTCTCTCTTACTTGAGCAGTGGTTTGTAGTTTTCCTTGAAGAGGTCCTTCACATCCCTTGTAAGTTGGATTCCTAGGTATTTTATTCTATTTGTAGCAATTGTGAATGGGAGTTTACTCATGATTTGGCTCTCCCTTTGTCTATTATTGGTGTATAGGAATGCTTGTAATTTTTGCACATTGATTTTCTATTCTGAGACTTTGCTGAAGTTGTTTATCAGCTTAAGGAGATTTTGGACTGAGATGACGGGCTTTCTAAATATACAATAATGTTATCTGCAAACAGAGACAATATGACTTCCTCTCTTCCTATTTGAATACCCTCTATATCTCTCTCTTGCCTGATTGCCCTGGCCAGAACTTCCACTACTATCTTGAATAGGAGTGGGGAGAGAGGGCATCCTTGTCTTCTGCTGGTTTCAAAGGTGATGCTTCCAGCTTTTGCCCATCGGTATGATATTGGCTGTGGGTTTGTCATAAATAGCTCTTATTATTTTGAGATACTTTCCATTAATACCTAGTTTATTGAGAGTTTTTCGCATGAAAGGGTGTTGAATTTTTTGAAGGTCTTTTCTGCATCTCTTGAGATAATCATGTGTTTTTTTGTCATTGGTTCTGTTTATGTTATGGATTATGTTTATTGATTTGCATATATTGAACCAGCCTTGCATCCCAGGGATGAATACGACTTGATCGTGATGGATAAACTTTTTGGTGTGCTGCTGGATTCAGTTTGCCAGTATTTTATTGAGGATTTTCGCGTTGACGTTCTTCAGGGATATTGGCCTGAAATTTTCTTTTTTTGTTGTGCTTCTGCCAGGTTTTGGTATCAGGATGATGGTGGCCTCATAAAATGAGTTAGGGATGAGTCCCTGTTTTTCTATTGTTTGGAATAGTTTCAGAAAGAATGGTACCAGCTCCTCTTTGTACCTGCTGTAGAATTTGGCTGTGAATCTGTCTAGTCTTGGGCTTTTTTTTTGGTTTGTAGGCCTCAATTACTGCCTCAATTTCAGAACTTGTTATTGTTCTAGTCAGGGATTCAACTTCTTCCTGGTTTAGTCTTGGGATGGTGTATGTGTCCAGGAATTTATCCATTTCTTCTAGAGTTTCTAGAGGTGTTTACAGTATTCTCTGATAGAAGTTTGTTTTTTTGTGGGATCAGTGGTGATATCCCCTTTATCATTTTTTATTGTGTCTATTTGATTCTTCTCTCTTCTTTATTAGTCTGGCTAGCAGTCTATCTATTTTGCTAATGTTTTCAAAAAACAAGCTCCTGGATTCATTGAGGTTTTTTTTTTTTTTTTTTTTTTTTTTTTTTTTTAAGGGCTTTTCATGTCTCTATCTCCTTCAGTTCTGCTCTGATCTTAGTTATTTCTTGTCTTCTGCTAGCTTTTGTATTTGTTTGCTGTTGCTTCTCTAGTTCTTTCAATTGTGATATTACGGTGTTGATTTTAGATCTTTCCCGCTTTCTCCTGTGGGCATTTAGTGCTATAAATTTCCCTCTAAACAGTGCATTAGCTGTGTCCCAGAGATTCTGGTATGGTGTGTCTTTGTTCTCATTGATTTCAAAGAACTTATTTATTTCTGCCTTAATTTTGTTATTTACACAGTAGTCAGTCAGGAATAGGTTGTTTAGTTTCCATGTAGTTGTGTGATTATGAGTGAGTTCTAATTTGATTGCACCATGATGTGAGAGACTATTTGTTATGATTTCCATTCTTTTGCACTTTCTGAGGAGTGTTTTACTTCCAATTATGTGGTCAATTTTAGAATAAGTGTGATGTGGTGCTGAGAAGAATGTATATTCTGTTGATTTGAGGTGGAGAGTTCTGTAGATGTCTATTAGGTACACTTGGTCCAGAGCTGAGTTCAAGTCCTAAATATCCTTGTTAATTTTCTGCCTCATTGATCTGTCTAATATCGACAGTGGGGTGTTAAAGTCTCCCACTACTATTGTGTGGGAGTCTAAGTCTCTTTGTAGGTCTCTAAGAACTTGCTTTATGAACCTGGCTGCTTCTGTATTGGGTGCACATATATTTAGGATAGTTAGCTCTTCTTGTTGGATTGATCCCTTTACCATTATGTAATGCCCTTCTTTGTCTTTTTTGATCTTTGTTGGTTTAAAGTCTGTTTTATCAGAGAGTGGGAATGCAACCTCTGCTTTTTTTTTTTTTTTTTTTTTTTTTTGCTTTTCATTTGCTTGGTAAAGTTTCCTCTATCCCTTTACTCTGAGCCTATATGTATCTTTGCACATGAGATGGGCCTCCTGAATATAGCACACCAATGAGTCTTGACTCTTTATCCAATTTTCCAGTCTGTGTCTTTCAACTGGGGCATTTAGCCCACTTAGATTTAAGGTTAATATTGTTATGTGTGAATTTGATCCTGTCATTATGATGCTAGCTGGTTATTTTGCCCATTAGTTGATGTGGTTTCTTCAAAATGTTGATGGTCTCTACAATTTGGTATGTTTTTGCAGAGACTGGCACCAGTTTTTCCTTTCCATATTTAGTGCTTCCTTCAGGAGCTCTTGTAAGGCAGGTCTGATGGCGACAAAATCTCCCAGGATTTGCTTCTCTGTAA
Organism: Macaca nemestrina; assembly: GCF_043159975.1. Classification (NCBI taxonomy): domain Eukaryota; kingdom Metazoa; phylum Chordata; class Mammalia; order Primates; family Cercopithecidae; genus Macaca; species Macaca nemestrina. Next base: position 94,480,301 of record NC_092126.1, on the reverse strand, counting down.
AGGATTTTATTTCTCCTTTGCATATGAAGCTTAGTTTGGCTAGACATGAAATTCTGGGTTGAAAATTATTTTCTTTGAGAATGTTGAATGTTGGCCCCCACTCTCTTCTGGCTTGTAGGGTTTCTGCAGAGAGATCTGCTGTTAGTCTGATGGGCTTCCCTTTGTGGGTAACCCGACCTTTCTCTCTGGCTGCCCTTAGCATTTTTTCCTTCATTTCAACCTTGGTGAATCTGACAATTATGTGTCTTGGGGTTGCTCTTCTCAAGGAATATCTTTGTGGTGTTCTCTGTATTTCCTGAATTTGAATGTTGGTCTGTGTTGCTAGCTTTGGGAAGTTCTCCTTTATAATATCCTGAAGACTGTGTTCCAACTTGGTTTCATTCTCCCTGTCATTTTCAGGCACACCAATCAAACATAAGTTTGGTCTTGTCACATCGCCCCATATTTCTTGGAGGCTTTGTTCATTCCTTTTCATTCTTTTTCCTCTAATCTTGTCTTCATGCTTTATTTCATTAAGTTTAGAAGAAAAAAAAACTCATAAAAAATCAGCAAAGGATACAAACAGACACTTCTCAAAAGAAGACATTTATGTGGCCAACACACATAAGGAAAAAAGCTCATCTTCACTGGTCATTAGAGAAATGCAAATCAAACCCACAATGAGATAACAATCTCACACCAGTTAGAATAGCAATCATTAAAAAGTCAGGAAACAACAGATGCTGGAGAGGATGTGGAGAAATAGGAAGCCTTTTACACTGTTGGTGGAGTGTAAATTAGTTCAACCATTGTGGAAGACAGTGTGGCGATTCCTCAAGGATCTAGAACTAGAAAAACCATTTGACCCAGCAATGCCATTACTGGGTACATACCCAAAGGATTATAAATCATTCTACTATAAAGACACATGCACACATATGTTTACTGCAGCACTGTTCACAATAGCAAAGACTTGGAACAAACTCAAATGTCCATCAAGGATAGACTGAATAAATAAAATGTGGCACATATACACCATGGAAAACTATGCAGCCATAAAAAAGGATGAGTTCATTTCCTTTGCAGAAACATGGATGAAGCTGAAAGCCATCATTCTCAGCAAACTAACAAGGAACAGAAAACCAAACACCACATGTTCTCACCCACAATTGGGAGCCGAACAATGAGAACACATGGACACAGGGAGGGGATCATCACACACTGGGGCCTGTTGGGGGGTGTGGGGCTAGGGGAGGGATAGTGTAAGATAAATACGTAATGTAGAAGATGGGTTGATGGGTGCAGCACACCACCATGGCACATGTATACCTGTATAATAATCATGCATGTTCTGCACGTGTATCCTAGAACTTTAAGTATAATTTTAAAAAAGTAAAAAGTAAAATGTGGTCTGAGGACTAACAGCATTGCACAACCTGGGTGCTTGTTAGAAAAGCAGATTTCAGGCCCAATCCAGACCTACAGAATTATAATCTTCATCTCAACAAGATCACCTGGTGATTTGTGTGTATCTTAGTATTTGAGAAGCACTGTTTAGAATTCAGAAAAGTAGATTTTTAAAAGTCAAAATACAAAATTCAGATTATTCTGTAGATGTAAGTCTTAATAGAGAAGATTGATTTTAAAAAGAAAGAATCCCAGAGAGGACCCAAGATAGCTGATTGGAAGCAGCTGAGGTCCATGGCACTCATGGAAAGGAATGAAAGGGGCAAGTGAATTTAGCACCTTCAACTGAGATATCTGGGTTCTTTCACTGGGACTGAACTAGGCAAACAGCTTGACCCACAGAAAGTGAAGAGTAGCAGGGTTGGGTGACAGTCCACTCAGGAGGCACATGGAGCCAAGGGAACCCCCACCCCCAGCCAAAGGAAGGGGTGAGTGTTTGTGCAACCCTGCCTTGGGAACCATGCTTCTCTCACAGATCTTTACAATTCATAGACCAGGAGATCTCCCTCATGAGCCCATGCCACCAGGGCCTTGGGTCTGTCACATGGAGCTGTGTGGAGTCTTGGCAGAGCAGCCACTCAGGCACACACAGACACCTAGGAATTTTGCTAACTCTGCCCCTGGGATCAGCAGCAAGGCAGGAGAACCATCGGTGCATGTCCCTAGGAAGGGGGCTGGGTCCAGGGAGACAAACCATGTCATTCTGAGGATCCCACTTCCACAGCACCTCGTGGGTTGAGACCCACTGACTTGGAATTCCAGTTGGCTGGTGGCAGCAGGCTCTGCATGAGTCAGGATCAGGTTCCTGGGGTGAGGGGCAGCCACCATCTCTGTGGTCCAGTAGACTCAGTTGTTTCAGCCTGTTGGCTTTGAAGAATACAGGTAGTCTTGACAGAGATGAGTCACTCACAGTGCAGCATAGCTGCCTTGACAGATCATGGCCAGACTGCTTCTTTAAGTGGGACACCACTTAAATCCATTCCTCCTTACTGGGCAAGACCTCCCTGTGGGAGCTTCAGCCACTCCAGCAAGGTTCTAAAGGCAGAGCTCTGATCTTTCCCTGGGTCAAAGCTCCCAGGGGGAGAGATGGCCACTATCTCTGTGGTTTGGTCAACTCAGCCATTTCAGCCTGCTGGTTTTGGAGAATACAAACTATCTGGACAAGGAAGAACCCCCGCCAACCCCTCAATGCAGCACATCTCCTCTACAAAAAGGCAGCCAGACTGCTGCTTTGGGTGAGTCCCTGATGCCATTCCTCCTGACTGGGTGAGACTTCCCATCAGGGGTCTCCAGCCACCTCCTACAGATGTGTTCAGGCTGGCAACAGGTCAGTGCCCCCTTGGAATGGAGCTTCCAGAGGAAGGAGCAGGCTGCCATCTTTGCTGTTTTGTAGACTTCACTGGTGAAACCTCCAGGTACAGGAAGAACTAAGGCAACTAGAGTCTGGAGCAGATTCCCAGCAAACCATAGCAGCCCTACGAAAGAGTGGCCTCACTTTTAAAATAAAAACAAACAAGCAGAAAACAAGAACAATAACAAAGATCCCACAAAAATCCCATTCAAATGTCAGCAACCTCAAAGACTGAAGGTAGATAAACCCATAAAGCTGAGAAAGAATCAATGCAAAAGCACTAAAAACTCAAAAAGCTAGAGTGCCTCTTCTCCTTCAAATGACCACAACACCTTTCCAGCAAGAGCACAAAAACTGAGATGGCTGAATTGACAGAAGTAGGCTTCAGAAGGTGGGTAATAATGAACTTCATTGAGCTAAAGTAGCATGTTGTAATGCAGTGCAAAGAAGCTAAGAATCATGATAAATCAATGCAGGAGCTGATAGCCAGAATAGCCAGTTTAGAGAGTAACATAACTGACCTGATAGAGCTGAAGAACACAACATAAGAATGTCACAATGCAATAACAAGTATGAATAGCAGAACAGACAAGTGGAGGAAAGAATCTCAGAGCTTGAAAGATTTTCTGAAATAAGACAGCCAGAAGAGGATAGAGAAAAAAGAATGAAAAGGAATAAACAGAACCTCCAACAAATATGGGATTATGTATGAACCCATGTCATGAATCCATGACTGATTAGGGTACCTGAAAAAGACAGGGAGAATGGAACCAAGTTGGAAAACATATTTCAGGATATCATCCAGGAGGACTTTCCCAACCTAGCAAGATAAGCCACCATTCAAATTCAGGAAATGCAGAGAATGAGGTAAGATACTCCACAAGAAGATCAACCCCAAGACATATGACATGAGATTCTCAAAGGTCTAAATGAAAGAAAAAATGTTAAGGGCAGCCAGAGAGAAAGACCAGGTCGCCTACAAAAGGAAGAACATTAGACTAACAGCAGACCTCTCAGTGGAAACCTTGCAAGCCATGAGAGATTGGGGGCCAATATTCAACATTACTGAAGAAAAGAATTCAAACCCAGAAATTCATATCTGGCCAAACTAAGCTTCATAAGTGAAGGAAAAATAAGATGCTTTGCAGAAAAGCAAATGCTGGGGGAATTAGTCACCACCAGGCCTGCCTTGCAAGACCTCCTGAAGGAAGCACTAAATATGGAAAGGAAAAATAATTACCAGCCACTACAAAAACACCCTGGAGTCCACAGACCAGTGACACTATGAAACAACCACATAAACAAGTCTGCAAAATAACCTGCTAGCATCATGATGACAGGATCAAATAAATTAACACACAATACAAACCTTAAATGTAAATGCGCTAAATGTCCCAATTAAAAGGTGCAGAATGGCCAGCTGGACAAAAAGCCAAGACTCATTGATATGCTGTCTTCAAGAGACCCATCTCACATGCAAAGACACATATAGGCTCAAAACAAAAGGATGGAGAGAAATTTACCAAGCAAATGGAAAACAGAAAAAAAGCACAGGTTGCAATCCTAGTTTCTGACAAAACAGACTGTAAACTAACAAAGATCAAAAAAGACGAAGAAGGGTATCACATAATGGTAAAGAGTTCAATTCAACAAGAAAAGCTAATGATCCTAAATATATATGCACCTAATACAGGAACACCCAGATTCTTTTTTTTTTTTAATTTATTTATTATAATACTTTAAGTTCTAGGGTACATGTGCATAATGTGCAGGTTTGTTACATATGTATACTTGTGCCATGTTGGTGTGCTGCACCCATCAACTCGTCAGCACCCATCAACTCATCATTTACATCAGGTATAACTCCCAATGCAATCCCTGCCCCCTCCCCCCTCCCCATGATAGGCCCCGGTGTGTGAATTTCCCCTTCCCGAGTCCAAGTGATCTCATTGTTCAGTTCCCACCTATGAGTGAGAATATGCGGTGTTTGGTTTTCTGTTCTTGTGATAGTTTGCTAAGAATGATGGTTTCCAGCTGCATCCATGTCCCTACAAAGGACACAAACTCATCCTTTTTTATGGCTGCATAGTATTCCATGGTGTATATGTGCCACATTTTCTTAATCCAGTCTGTCACTGATGGACATTTGGGTTGATTCCAAGTCTTTGCTATTGTGAATAGTGCCGCAATAAACATATGAGGAACACCTAGATTCTTAAACCAAGTTCTCAGAAACTTACAAAGAGACCTAGACTCCCATACAATAATAGTGGGAGACTTCAACACCCACCACCAATATTAGACAGATTATTGAGACAGAAAATTAACAAATATATTCAGGACCTGAACTCAGCTCTGGATCAAATGGACCTGATAGACATCTACAGAACTCTCTACCCCCAAACAACAAAATATACATTCATCTCATTGCCACATGACACTCACTCTAAAATTGATCACATAGTCAGAAGTAAAACACTCCTCAGCAAATGCAAAAGAACAGAAATCATAACAAACAGTCTCTCAGACCACAGTGCAATCAAATTGGAACTCAAGATTAAGAAATTCACTCAAAACCACACAACTACCTGGAAACTGAACAGCCTGTTCCTGAATAAATGACTCTTGGGTAAATAATGAAATTAAGGCAGAAATCAAGAACTTCTTTGAAACTAATGAGAACAAAGAGACAGTGTACCAGAATCTCCGAGGCACAGCTAAAGCAGTGTTAAGAGGGAAATTTGTACCACTAACTGCCCACATCAAAAAGCTAGAAAGATCTCAAGTTAACAACCTAACATCTCAACTAAAAGAACTAGAGAACCAAGAGCAAACAAATCTCAAAACTAACAGAAGATAAGAAATAACCAAGATCAGAGCTGAACTGAAGTAGATAAAGACATGAAAAACTCTTCAAAAAATCAAAGAATCTAGAAGCTATTTCTTGAAAAAAATTAATAAAATAGACCACTAGCTAGACTAACAAAGTAAAAAATAATCAGATAAATATAATCAGAAATGCTAAGGGGGATATCACCACTGACTTGATAGAAATACAAACAACCATCATACAATGCTCTAAGCATATCTATGCACATAAACTAGAAAATATAGAAGAAATGGATAAATTCCTGGAAACATACACCCTCTCAAGACGAAACCAGGAAGAAATTGAGTCCCTGAATAGACCAATACTAACTTCCAAAATTGAGGCAGTAATAAATTGCCTACCAACTGAGAAAAGCCCAGGACCAGATGTATTCACAGCTGAATTCTAACAGAGGTACAAAGAAGAGCTAGTACCAGTTCTACTGAAACTATTCCAAAAAAATTAAAAGGAGGGACTCCTCCCTAACTCATTCTATGAGGCCAGCATCGTCCTGATACCAAAACTTGGCAGAGACACAAGAAAAAAAGAAAACTTCAGACCAGTATCCTTGATGAACAACAATGCCAAAATGCTCAATAAAATACTGGCAAACTGAATCCAGCAGCACATCAAAAAGCTTATCAACCACAATTAAATTAACTTCATCCCCTGGATGCAAGGTTGATTCAACATACACAAATCACCAACATACACAAATCAATCAAAACCACAGTGAGGTACTATCTCATGTCAGTTAGAATGGCGATTATTAAAAAGTCAGGAAACAACAGATGCTGGAGAGGCTGTGGAGAAACAGGAATGTTTTTACACTGTTGGTGGGAGTGTAAATTAGTTCAACCATTGTGGAAGACAGTGTGGTGATTCATTAAGGATCTAGAACCAGAAATACCATTTGACCCAGCAATGCCATTACTGGGTATATACCCAAAGGATTATAAATCATTCTACTTATAAAGACACATGCACACATATGTTTACTGCAACACTATTTACAATAGCAAAGACTTGGGACCAACCCAAATGCCCATCAATGACAGACTGGATAAAGAAAATGTGGCATATGTACACCATGGAATACTATGCAGCCATAAAAAAGAATGAGTTCATGTTCTTTGCAGGGACATGGATGAAGCTGGAAGCCATTATTCTCAGCAAAGTAACACAGGAACAGAAAACCAAATACTGCCTGTTCTCACTCATAAGTGGGAGCTGAACAATGAGAACAGATGGGCACAGGGAGGGGAACATCACACACTAGGGCCTGTCAGGGCATGTCGGGGAAGGGGAGGGAGAATATTAGAACAAATATCTAATGCATGTGGGACTTAACCTAGATGATGGGTTGGTAGGTGCAGCAAACCACCAAGGGACATGTATACCTATGTAACAAACCTGAACATTCTGCATATGTATCCCAGAAATTAAAGTAAAATTTTAAGAAAACATATGCAAATCAATAAATGTGATTCATCACATAAACAGAACTAAAGACAAAAACCATATGATTATCTCAATAGATGCAGACAAGACCTTCAATAAAATTTAACATCCTTTATGTTAAAAACTCTCAATAAACTAGGTACTGAAGGAACATACCTCAAAACAATAAGAGCCATCTATGACAAACCCATAGCCAATGCCATATTGAATAAGCAAAAGCTGGAAGCATTCCCCTTGAAAACCAATACAGGGCAAGGATACCCTCTCTCTCACCACTCCTATTCAACATATATTGGAAGCTCTGGCCAGGGCAATCAGGCAAGAGAAATAAATAAAGAATACTCAAATAGAAAGAGAGGAAGTAAAATTATCTCTGTTTGCAGATGACATGATCCTATATCTAGAAAATCCTATTGTCTCAGCCCAAAAGCTTCTTAAGCTGATAAACAACTTCAGCAAACTCTCAGGATACAAAATCAATGTGCAAACATCTCTAGCATTCCTATACAGCAACAACAGGCAAGCAGAAAGCCAAATCATGAATGAACTCCCATTCCCAATTGCTACAGAAAGAATAAAATACCTAGGAATACAGCTAACAAGGGACGTGAATGACCTCTTCAAGAAGAATTACAAACCACTATTCAAAGGAATCAGAGAGGACATAAACAAATGGAACAATATTCCATACTCATGAATAGGAAAATTCAATATTGTGAAAATGGCCATACTGCCCAAAGTAATTTATAGAGTCAATGCTATTCCCATTAAACTACCATTGACATTCTTCACAGAAGTAGAAAAAACTATTTTAAAATTCATATGGAACCTAAAAAGAGCCCAAATAACCAAGACAATCCTAAGCAAAAGAACAAAGCTGGAAGCATCATGCTACCTGACTTCAAACTATACTACAAGGCTACAATAACCAAAACAGCATGGTATTGGTACAAGAACAGACACAGGCAACAATGGAACAGAATAGAGAACTCAGAAATAAGAGTACATACCTACAACCATCTGAGCTTTGACAAATTTGACAAAAACAAGCAATGTGGAAAAGATTCTCCATTTAAAAATTGGTGCTGGGCGAACTGGCTAGCCATATGCAGAAAATTGAAACTGGACTATTTCCTTACACCATATACAGAAATTAACTCAAGATGGATTAAAGACTTAAATCCATAAATAAAGACTTAAAGTGTAAAACCCAAAACTATAAAATCCCTGGAAGAAAATCTAGGCATGAATAGACACTTCTCAAAGGAAGACATATATGTAGCCAAGAAACACATGAAAAAAAGCTCAACATCACTTATTTTTTGAGAAATGCAAATCAATACCACAATGAGATACCATCTCACACTGGTCAGAATGGCTATTACTAAGAAGTCAAAAACAAAAACAAAAAGCAAAACAAAACAAAAACAGATGCTGGTGAGGTTGTGGAGAAAAAAATAACACTTTTACATTGTTGGTGGAAGTGTAAATTAGTTCAATCATTGTGGAAGACAGTGTGGTGATTCTTCAAAGACCTAGAGGCAGAAATACCATTTGACCCAGCAATCCTATTACTAGGTATACACCCAAAGGAATGTAAATTATTTTATTATAAAGATACACACATGCATATGTTCACTGCAGCACTATTCACAATAGCAAAGACATGGAATTAACCTAAATGCCCAGTAATGATAGACTGGATAAAGAAAAATGTGGTACATACACAACATGGAACACTATGCAGCCATAAAAAGGAATGAGATTATGTCCTTTGCAGGAACATGGATGGAGCTGGAAGCCATTATCCTCAGCAAACTAACACAGGAACAGAAAACCAAACACTGCATATTCCTAGTTATAAGTGGGAGCTGAATTATGAGAATATATAGATACATTGAGGGGAACAAAGTACACTGAGGCATGTCGGAGTGGGAGTGGGAGGATGAAGAGCATCAGGAAGAATGACTAACGGATGCTGGGCTTAATATGTAGGTGATGGGATAATCTGAGCAACAAACCACCAAGGCGTATGTTTACCTATGTAACAATCCTGCACATCTGGCACATGTACCTCAGAACTTAAAAGTTGAAGAAAAAAAAAAACAAAACAGAAAGAGGGTCCTTAAAAGTAAAAATATTGTGTCTCAATAAAATAAGTCAGCAGTTAAAAATTAGAAGTTAAAAAACTAAAAATAGAACTACCATTCAATCCAGTAATTCCACTACTGGGTATATACTTAAAGGGAACGAAATCATTATATGAAAAAGATACCTGTACTTGCATGTTTATCATAGCACTGTTCACAATAGCAAAGATGTGGAATCAACCTAAATTTCCATCAATAGAGGATTGGATAATGAAAATGTGATATATCTATGTATCTCTATCTATATATGGAATACTATGCAGCCATGAAAAGGAATGGAATCATATCTTTTGCAGCAACGTGGATGGAACTAGGGGCCATTATCCCAAATGGAATAACTCAGAAACAGAAAGTCAAATACAGAAACATACAGTCAAAAACACGCTCTATTTGAACATGTATTTGCAAATACATTTGAACATGTATTTTATTTCCAATAAACAGTAAGTGGAAGCTAAACAATGGGTACACATGGACATTTAGAGTGTAATAATAAACACTAGAGACTACAAAACATGGGATAGTGGTGTGGGAGCAAGGGTTGAGAAATTACCTGTTGGGTTCAGTGTTCACTATATGGGTGATGGGTACATGAAAAACCCAGGTTCCACAACTACACAATATACAAATGTAAGAAATCTGCACTTGTACCCCCTAAATATATAAAAATAAAAATCAATTTTAAAAATGAAGAGAAGAAACAATATAGAAGTCTGGGCTCTCTGATTAGCTCAGATTTTGAAACCAATTTTTTGAAGATGGAAGGAGGGTATGGCAGAGTAAAGATGGCCAGAGATTATTTTCTACTCTTACTGAGAGGGGAAATCTAATACTCTTCCCTTAGACCTCAGCTGGAGGTAGTCATTAAGTCTAATTGAGCTGTTTTCCAAATATATTTTACATTTGTTCTTTCATTTTCTCTCCTAGTGCTGACTTAGTTTGGGTCTCATTATCTTTCACCTATACTAAATAGAGAGTCTCCTAATTGATCTTCCCACTTTCCATCTTGTTGCTTTCGATTCATTCATTCTAAACAGAAAATTGGCTCAATACATGTGGAATGAATGAATAGCTATTTATAAATTGAGTATGCTGCTTTGTAGAGTAGTGACTTTCCTGTCATTGGAAATGTTGAAACTTGAAATTGTACATCTTTCTGCATTTTCAAAAAGTAACCATTTTTAAAGTCTTACTTGATTTGATTCTATTGTTATATCATTAGATTTCTCTCATTCCAAAATGAATTAAGATAGTGCACTGGAGTTGTACTCAAATTCTGAGACTGTCTCCCTAAAACGGTATGTATTGAGCAAAACAGTTCCCCTCTTCTTCACATTCTAGGTGGAACTAACCAAGAATATGTACAGAAGCAACAGGACAAAACCTATGACAAGTAAAAATATTCATATGTTTTTTTGTTTTGTTATTTTTATTGCTTAATTTTGTTATTATTTTTGGTCAAATAAAATATTACAAAAATTATGATACAAAGTCTACTTTGTGTGTGTGTGTGTGTGTGTGTGTACTTATATATTCCTTTCTGGAACTTATTCCTACACAGCCATCCATTAAGTTTATCAATACTAGTGTATGCGCAATTTCGCATCTTGATTTTATAAATGTATGATAATATTTGCTTACTAAGTTACATGGCTTTGATAATCATCATTTACTTAATGTTTCATCTGTTTGACCTACTACAATTTTACTCATCACTCTTCATTTGTTGGACTTTAGGCATTTTCCAATTTTTCTAGTAAAAAAATTAAGTTGTTGGGAACATCTCAGTGTTTATAGCAACTTTCTTTTTTTGAATGATATTCCCAGGCTAAATTTCTAGTAGTAAAATTATTGGGCAAAAATGTTTCAGTTTTTAAGTCTGTACAGTCAACTGTGCTCTCAAAGTTTCCCCCATCTACCCAAATAAGCACCCATTAAAAAAATCTCAATAGCCTGAAGTATTACTATGAAAAGATAAACTTTGATAACTTGGACAGAAAAAATGATGCTTCACGATTTTCTTTTTATAACTATTTTATTCTAATTTTCTCTCATTTTCTGTTAGTAACTACTTTTTTTGTATGAGAATTGCCTGTTGATGTCCAGCTTACAGTCTGCCATATATAATAAGAATTATGATTCTCAGTCTTAAAATATATGGACATAAAGTTATTGACCAGCCAATTGATGCTAGCTATGGAAATCTGTGACTCACTATGTGTTTTGCAAAACTGGTAGATGCTCTTCCTTTTTGGAGTAACGAAGGTCACTATGGATCAGGACCTGTCCTGGTCACTAAGGATACCATCCTTGACTCCTATTTGTTTTGAATTCCCATCTGTAACATAATAAGAAATATATATTTGGTCTGTCCCCCTGGTTCCTGGCACACAGCTCCTAGAATCCTTGTAATTTCCTGAGTGACAGGGGTGCTAGAAGCATCTTTTCATCTAACATTTGTTTTTTGATCTCAATTCTTGACACAGAACTCCTAAATCCCTTGGAATTTCCTAGGTAATAAGAGCATCTTTTGTTCTAGCTTTCTGGATAGATCCAGAATGGAGGCTCGTCACCAGAAAGACTGAGCCATGATTAGAAGTTTGGAACTTTCGGCCCTGCCTTTATCCTCCCAGAAGGTGTGAAGGAATGGAGAGTGAGTGAATATTCAACCATGCCTCTGTGATGAAGCCTCCCTCAATGACAGAGTTTGGAGAGCTTCTGTGTTGTTGAACACATCCATGTGCCAGGAATGTGGTTCACCCCAACTTCACGGGGACAGAAGCTGCTGTGCTCAGAACCCTTTGGATCTCACCCTATGCACCTCTTCAGCTGGCTGTTCATCTGCATCCTTCATAATAGCCTTTGTAATGAACTGGTAACCAGAAGTAAATGTTTCCCTGAGTTTCATGAGCTCTTACAGCTAATTATCAAGGAGTTTTGGAACCACCAATTTATAGCTAGTTGGTCGGAGTGCAGGTGACAACTTGGGACTTGTGTTTGGTGTCTGAAGTGGTGGGCAGTCTCATAGGACTTAGCTCTTAACCTGTGGGATCTACTCTAACTCCACATAGAGTCAGAACTGAATTGTAGGACACCCAGTTGGTGTCCCGACAATTGGATAATTGCTTAATGTGAAGGAAAAACCCACATATTTGGTGTCAGAAGTGTTTTGTGTATTTTTAAAAAATGATTTTTAATTTAGCATTCTATAAAGGACAGATACCAGGCCACTAACTCACTTTCTTAAGGCTTAACACCCTGGTTACTCTTTTATTCTCCCCAGTCCTCAATAATACTGAATGGACATGTTCTCTGGTGAAACATTTTCCTGGGATATGAAACCTACAGAACCACACCTTTGATAAAAATCTAACAAAACAACATAAGGACAGACACAGCAAGGAAGAGAGAGAGCAATATAGTAACTACGACCAATGAGATGGAGGCCTGAGAGGAAAAGGATGTGTTTAATTGTCCATCTCTTTGAAGTATCTAGCAGCTAGTACAGAATTTCTCTGTTGGGCACCTGTTCACTGTGTAACTTAACCTCCTTGGGCCTCAGGAATTGGAATAGATAATTTCTACATTCCATTCCAGCTCTAATACTCTTAACTCTATAAGTTGAACAGATGTAATGTACGAGGGTATATTCATAAGAAATAATCTTATTTATTGATAAGGTCAATTTCTGACAGTGAAATTTCTGGTTGAAATCATATATGAATTTCAAATTTTGTTAAGACATAATCAAATTGCCCTTCTAGAAGTTTGCGCCAATTTGCACTTACACTACCAGTGTTAGAGAGTTCTTGCTTCTTGACATGTTTTTGATTCTTGAGTACTATTGAGCATCTTTATTCAAGTAATACTATCACTGCTAGAAATCTGTGCCATTGATATTCTTCAAAAAACGTGCTAAAATGAATGCATAAGGATATTCATTGCAGCATTGATTTTAATAGCCAGAAGAGAGAAACAGCCTAAGTATTCCAGAAGAGGGGCTAGGTTAAATAAATTATGGTGAAGTCAAAGAGGGATGTCAAGTGTTTATTTTTTATTTTTATTATACTTTAAGTTCTAGGGTACATGTGCACAATGTGCAGGTTTGTTACATATGTATACATCTGCCATGTTGGTGTGCTGCACCCATTGACTCATCATTTACATTAGGTATAGCTCCTAATGCTATCCCTCCCCCGTCCCTGCTCCCCACAATAGGGCCCAGTGTGTGATGTTCCCCTTCCTGTGTCCAAGTCATCTAATTGTTTAATTCCCACCTATGAGTGAGAACATGCAGTGTTTGGCTTTCTGTTGCTGTGTTAGTTTGCTGAGAATGGTGGTTTCCAGCTGCATCTATGTCCCTACAAAGGACACAAACTCATCCTTTTTTATGGCTGCATAGTATTCCATGATGTATATGTGCCACATTTTCTTAATCCAGTCTGTCACTGATGGACATTTGGATTGATTCCAGGTCTTTGTTATTGTGAATAGTGCTGCAATAAACATACGTGTGCATGTGTCTTTATAGTAGCATGATTTATAATCCTTTGGGTATATACCCAGTAATGGGATGGCTAGGTCACATGGTATTTCTAGTTCTAGATCCTTGAGGAATCGTCACACTGTATTCCACAATGGTTGAACTAGTTTACAGTCCACCAACAGTGTAAAAGTGTTCCTATTTCTCCACATCCTCTCCAGCACCTGTTGTTTAATGATTTTTTAATGATCGCCATTCTAACTGGTGTGAGATGGTATCTCATTGTGGTTTTGATTTGCATTTCTCTGATGGCCAGTGATGATGAGCATTTTTTCATGTGTCTGTTGGCTGTATTAATGTCTTCTTTTGAGAAGCATCTGTTCATATCCTTTGCCCACTTTTGATGGTTGGTTGTTTTTTTCTTGTAAATTTGATTGAGTTCTTTGTAGGTTCTGGATATTAGCCCTTTGTCAGATGAGTAGATTGCAAAATTTTTCTCCCATTCTGTAGGTTGCCTGTTCACTCTGATGGTAGTTTCTTTTGATGTGCAGAAGCTCTTTAGTTTAATTAGATCCCATTTGTCAATTTTGGCTTTTGTTGCCATTGCTTTTGGTGTTTTAGACATGAAGTCCTTGCCCATGCCTATGTCTTGAATGGTACTACCTAGGTTTTCTTCTAGGGTTTTGATGGTATTAGGTCTAACATTTAAGTCTCTAATCCATCTTGAATTAATTTTCGTATAAGGAGTAAGGAAAGGATCCAGTTTCAGCTTTCTACTTATGGCTAGCCAATTTTCCCAGCACCATTTATTAAATAGGGAATCCTTTCCCCATTTCTTGTTTTTGTCAGGTTTGTCAAAGATCAGATGGCTGTAGATGTGTGGTATTATTTCTAAGGACTCTGTTCTGTTCCATTGGTCTATATCTCTGTTTTGGTACCAGTACCATGCTGTTTTGGTTACTGTAGCCTTGTAGTATAGTTTGAAGTCAGGTAGTGTGATGCCTCCATCTTTATTCTTTTGGCTTAGGATTGTCTTGCCAATGCGGGGTCTTTTTTGGTTCCATATGAACTTTAAAGCAGTTTTTCCAATTCTGTGAAGAAAGTCATTGGTAGCTTAATGGGGATGGCATTGAATCTATAAATTACCTTGGGCAGTATGGCCATTTTCACAATATTGATTCTTCCTATCCATGGGCATGGTATGTTCTTCCATTTGTTTGTGTCCTCTTTTATTTCACTGAACAGTGGTTTTTAGTTCTCATTGAAGAGGTCCTTCACATCCCTTGTAAGTTGGATTCCTAGGTATTTTATTCTCTTTAAAGCAATTGTGAATGGGAGTTCATTCATGATTTGGCTCTCTGTCTGTTATTGGTGTATAAATATATATATTTTTTAATGAAGTAAATCTGTAAATGCCAATAAGATAAAAGTTCGAACAAGGTATTAAGTGAAAAAGGCAAGGTTCAGGACAGTGAGTGTGGTATGATCCTATTTAGGAACTAATAAAAAGGATATAAGTATGAGATCATGTTCTTTGCAGCAGCATGGATGGAGCTAGAGGCCACATCGTAAGTGAACTAATGCAGGAACAGAAAACCAAATACTGCATAATCTCACCTATAAGTGGGAGCTAAACACTGAATATATATGGAACAAATGAAGGAGCAACAGACACCGAAACCTAAGTGAGGGTGGATGTTGGGAGGAAGGAGAGGAACAAAAACTATGTATTGGGTACTATGTTTATTGCCTGGTTGATGAAATAATCTGTACACCAAACCTCCATGAGATGCAATTTACCTATAAAACAAAGCTGCACAGGTACCCCGGAATCAATAAAAAATAAAAAGTATATGTGTGTGTGTGTATGTATGTGTGTGTGCATATATATATCTGCTATATGATACACATTTTTATTGGAAAGGATAAATACAAGATACTATTAACATAGTTATCTCTGGGGAGTGGCACTGCTTGTTGGGAGGAGAGATTTGAAGAAGGAGATTTTTACTTTTAGCCTTTCTTTACTGCCTGAGTATTTTTATCAAATGCATGATTCATGATTCATTTTATTTTACAAAATACTGTAATACATTTTATTTTTTATATTTTTAAAAATGTAAAATATTTCATAGACAAACAAAATGGAATATATTCAGGTTGTACACTGTGATAATTTGGTATATGTGTACATTATGTAAAGATTACCACAACCAAATTAGTTAACATTTATCGCTAGTCATGTTGTACATTATTAGATCTCCAGAACCTGTTTATCTACTGAGAGAAAGTTTGTACCCTTTGACCAACATCACCTTCTCTTACTTTCTCAGCCTCTGGCAACCACCAGTCTACTTTCTGCAAATTCAATTTTAAAATGTAATGATAGCTAAACCTTTCAAATGAGTATTTTATTTTAAATGTTAATTTTGCCAAATAACAGTTCAGTATAAATAAACTAAAAATATTCTCCATTTGCTATCTTACCAAGTAGGAAAAAAATGGGGAAAGAAATAGTACTATGGAAAGAAGATTCTTTCTTATTTAAATATTTAGTTTTACCTTTCTTGTTGATCATGACTTTGCAAATGAAAAGAATGTAAACCTTGAAGACTAAAATTCTGTTATCATATTTGGGTGGTTGTAAATTCTCCACAAAGTCCACATATTGATTTATAAAAATTTGAATAACTTAAACTCATGAATTAGAGAGTAATTATTTATTCTGTCAATAGGCTTCTTAGTGTAAAATAAAATTCATACCAGCTTTCCTTTAAATAATAATCTTTTGCAGTATATTTACTGTTTGATTTGCAAAAAATATGTTTCCTATAGAAGCTATTTGTAAAAATCGTGTGACAAACTTATAATTATTACACAAGAAAATATTCTCATATAATAATGTGCTAAGACACTGATTTGCAAAAAATGTGTTTCCTATAGAAGCTCTTTGTAAAAATCGTGTGACACACTTATAATTATTACAGGAGAAAACATTCTCATATAATAATGTGCTAAGACATTATTAACTAACCAAGTGGTACTTAGATATTTGGGAAAGAATTTAAAACTAGGTCCAGGAACTGTTATTACATAGTTCACGGCAGTGCACTTTAAAAATTGTGAAAGGTGCATTAGGAACATAAAATCCTTATTTCCAGGGAACTTCAGAAGCCTGAGGTAATATATTTAATAGACAAAAGTGAATTTTAGACTAGTATATGATGGCATCTTTGTAAAAATATACAGTTATATCATGTATGACATATATTACATATTATACATATTTATTTCCCCAGACATTTAAAATATTTTAAAATTTAAAAATAATAAAATTGCACACAAAATATAGGGGAAAATATGGGAAAAATGCAAAAATACTTCTGAAGAATACAACTGATATTGTAGGAATGAGGTGTAAATTTGGTTTCCACTGTATACTTTATATGGCTTTGTTTGAGCTGTGTGCTTTTTAAGTACACATTATGCTTTAATAATTAGCAACAAATAAAGGCAAACTGAAAAATCGCAATGAGACAGAGACCAAGATGAAGATACTGAGTTATTTACCTAAATTTATAACAGAATAATTGAATAGGTTGAATTTACACCTTTCTAAAGAGAAGTAGAAACTTTTAAGTAAGAATTCTTTTTGGCTACATAAGATCTGGTATCAAAAATACCTGGATTGCTTCTAATACTCATGAGGTCTTCCAAGAGCTAGCTTAAGCAACAGTGGTGTTAAAAAGGCAATGAATGCATCACCAGTGAATTCCACCAGCTATCGATTGCATTTTGATATGTAAATAATAAGTATGTCATTGTCATGTCCACTTTTTCTAACCGTATTTTCTGGAGTAGCATGTATTCTTTAAAGAAACGGTTCTGTGGGTAAATATTTTGGAAAACGCTGAATGTAACAATAACAAACACATTTTTTAATAGCAGGCCTTCACTAGTATTCAAAAGCAGGGATGAAGTATGCAGTCTCCTGAACTATTTGGCAATATCTCAGGCCAGCCCAGTGACTGCACATTGTGGAAACTTCATCTCATGTTTGATGAATGGAGAAAGGGGCAGGAGGGAGTTAGCAAGAAATGGGGACAGAGGACAATAGAATATGGAGTATATCCTCATCGTTTTTCTACCTCTCTGATGCTTTGCATTGTCTGTCTAAATCATTGTAATGGGCATTGATTTCAGAATCTAGATTTTGAGCAAATGAAATTCATTTCTACCACAAATAACCTGGTGAGTTTGCAAAAGAAAAGCCAGATTCCCCAGGCCATGACCCCAAAGAGTTTGATTCAGGCATTCTGAAGTGAGATCCAGGAAAAATGCATTTTACAAGGAAATAATTCTTATCTTTGCAATTAGAAGATCAGGTTTATTATTATAATAACATTTAGATATTTCCTCTATAGGATAATAATAAAATGGAACGAATTTACCTCCAAATGATGAGAATTTTCAAAGTGGGACTCACACAAAGAGGAATCAATATAATCTTGAGAATGGTTTAAATGAGTACATGATATAAATTCAAACGAAAACTTAAACTTCTTGAAGACCTTCGTTTTTTATTTTTTTTATTTTTTGGAGCAGTATCTCTCATTCTATTCTCCTGTGTCCTGCAAACCAAACTGGCCATGAAGATTTGGCCTATACTTGTTCTCTACTCTGATCTGGGATCATTGAATCCAAAGCATAAGTTAGTTAAAACCTGCACTAGCTTGAACTGAAGTGGCCTGGAGTCATTAAGAATCACATTTGGATGTGTCTTCTGGTTCTGCCACTTATTAGTTGTATGATTTTGATAGAGTTACTAAATCTCTCTAGTTCTCAGGTTTCTCATCTGTAAAATGGAGTATTATTTTTATTTATATTGAATAGCTATTGTGAGGCGTAATTAAATGAAGTAATTTGAAGTGCCTACTTGTAGCTATTAGTTATTACATATGTATTAATTTAATAGCTTCCATGTGTGGGATTTTTTAACAGTGATTTTAGTGTTTGTCAAAAATTCTAATGAACAAGTTCATACACAACAGAGTTGAGAAATTTGGTATCATATAATTTTATTTATTTATTATATTGGCATTGATTATCAATAAATATTTTCCATTATGAAAATTAAGAACAAGAATCTAACAAATGACTTAGACTCAAGCTTACTTTTGGAGTAATTCTAGAGGGCAGTTTTGATTTCAAATCCTTTATTTGTTGCCCTCATAAGCTATGAAATTGTCCTATGCAATCCAGTAATGTAATATATATGCAATATTTTCTACATTTCTCATCAGTGTAGAAGTAGGGCAAACATTGTTCCTTAGACTTTTTGTCCTAATCTGAAAAATGCAGCCATTATATTCCTTTTTGTCTTTGTATCATCAAAACATAAACACCAAGTGACTATTTTATGGCTCATGTTAATTTTACATTGTAACTGTCTTCCAAACTCTTATCCTCAATAGAGCCCGGTATACAAACGATCTTCTTCTCCAATCTTAAAAATAACCAGTACAAATGTACAAACAATGCAAACATTCAGTCCATGGAGTAAAAATAACTTTCTTTGTCCCTCTCCCATTTTAAGAGTAATTATCCACAGTAATTAAGAATATATACATTATTTCCTAACGTATGTATTAGAAGAGTCAAGATTCTGCATGCTGTGACTAAAGGTCTTGACCATTCAGTGACTTTACATAAATTGAATACTCAAATTTCAATGAAAATAAGCCCTCTTAAATCATTAGATTCCTCTAGCTATGTGGAGAAGTAAACTTTAAGTGATGACACATTAGGTAGTAATTATTCTATATTCCAGTTCACGTAACTCACTATTAAGCCAATTTCAAGCCCAGAATATTAGCTTACATTCAGTATCATTGATTTACAGCTGAAGCAGCATGTGAGATGTTGAGTTGAATTCATACTATTATAGGAAATATTCTAAAAAGTGCTTTTTAATTTACACATCTAAAGAATACAAGATTCATCTATAGATTTAAGTAATTTAAACCAACAGGACTTGAACTAGATACTTAAAGAATAAGTTTTCTTTATCCTGTTCTTTTGAGTATAAAACTTTAAAGCTGGTCTAAACTAATGAATATTGAGCCATTAAAATATAAAGTCTCCTAGAAATTTGTGCCTGTCTCTCAACAAAATCTGAATTCAGTTTGATGGAATTTAAGTGCTTTCATATATCCCAGCCAAATCCCAGTACAGCCTTTAAAAAGAAAAAGAGGCACCTAAATAAGTTGTTATCCACCTTGATTGCACATTAAAATCATCTGTGGAGCTTTAAAAATACTTGATGCCTTGTGTGACCCACCCTGAGAAATTTGATATAATAGGTCTGAGGTATACCCTCAGACCTATTATAAGGATTTTATAAGGATTTTAAAAAGCATCCCAGCAGAGGTGTAGAACCACAGATCTCAGCACTGTTTGATGCCCAAGGAAATGAAAAACAGTCCCCTATTCTTCCCTAGAGGGTTAGGGGATGTGATAGTAATGACCATCAAAGACGTCCACACCCTAATATTCAAAACTTGTGAATATTACCTTGGGATTCTGCAGAAGTAATCAGGTTAAAGATCTTGAGATGGGGAGTTTATCCTGGATTGCCTGGTTGGCCTGAGGTAATGAGCGGGGTCCTTATGAGAGCAACGCAGGAGAAGTCAGAGTGAGACAGAGGCTGAGTGACAATAGAAGCTGAGAGATAGAGAAAGACGTTCGAAGATGCTATGCTGCCTGCTAGCTTTGGAGATGGTGGAAAGGGCCACAAGCAAAAGGATTTATGTGGCCTCTGGAAGATAGAAAGCTCAAGAAAATAGATCTTCCCTAAAGCCCCCAAGAGGGAACATGGCCTTGCCATCTCATTTTAGACATCTGACTTCTAAAACTGTAAAGTAAGTTTGTGGTGACTTACTACAGCAGCGTGAAAAAAATAACACAGAGGAGGAGGAGGAATTCTGTCCAGGAGCAATTTGAAATGATCTGATAGGGAGCACTGTGCCTACTTCGAAATCCACACACCAGAAAACTCATCAAGAAAAGCCAATATCAAATTGCCACGATCCACATTTTTATTAAATTTGAAATACATTTCTTAATCCTATTTTCTTCATATGCAACCACACTTTTTGTCATGTAAAATCTTCTTAAATACAAACTAATTGTCAAATATTACTGTCAACAAAAATCTCAAGTTAAAGCAAATAAATTAAGATCTGGCCAAACATTTCTGAAAAGCTGCCCACTATGGTGATATTGACTGGCTTTCCAGGTTTGCAGGTCTTGGCATGACAACAGTAACTTCCAAGTCCTTTTCTGGTAGATTCTTGAGTATAAACATTTAGTATTATGAAAATGTCCTTTTGAGGGATGAACATTACGCATTGTCTGTGTTGCCTTACCAGCCACCACCAGCAATTGTGATAAACAAAAGGAGAGCCACTGCATTAAAACACTGGTCACGTTTTGATTGTTTTAGGCCTTGCCTGGAGTGTCCCCTGACCATCTCTGGTTTAACTTGTAGAAATTTTCAAACACAGATTTCAATTCAATCTGAACATCAAAGGCCTAGAAAGTACAGCTTTTACCTTAGAGTTCTATGGTGACTCTCTTTCAATTAGCTTAGACTATTAGCCTTGAAATTTACTTAGACCTAGGGAGGTGGTCCATTTCTAACA
Source organism: Macaca nemestrina (assembly GCF_043159975.1). Taxonomy (NCBI): domain Eukaryota; kingdom Metazoa; phylum Chordata; class Mammalia; order Primates; family Cercopithecidae; genus Macaca; species Macaca nemestrina. The sequence continues at coordinate 94,458,838 of NC_092126.1, read as the reverse complement.
GTTGTTCAATGAATCCTAGTTCTCTTTACTGCAGATTATATATAAAATCATTAAAAGATGGGAAGGCTTAGATTAAAAGCCAAATTAAACAATTACAATTTGTGTGTCTATGGACAACTTCTTAACTTCTGTGAGTTTTGTTTAATTCAGAAATATGTGCCACACAACATAAAAAATACGTTCCTACAATTTTTTGGTAGCATGCATATTTTCTAGTATTACAAGTAATAGTGAAATTACTCTGAGGGATCAATCCGGACCTGTTAGCCAGTTCCAATGGAGGCACAGTCTCCATTAACGACTAAACACTATGAGCACACCCCTACCGGAACAATCACCTGCAAAACCTAGAGAAAGATTTTCCAGCATACTCCTCTAGGAAACAGTACACACCGCTTAATCAAATCATCTCCCTATGGATAGTTTTTATTTTAAAATATTTAAATTCTATTGACTAAATGTAAAACAAGTAACACAAAAATCTCCTCCTAATGTTCCTAAACTATGCCTTCAAATGTAGTTTTGGGTCTATCAACAAAGATGAGTCAAGGCGTGGTGCCTAGTGTCAGTGTCAGGGACAGTAGCAGGCCATGGAGCTCATGGTGAGGCTGAACTGATGAACCAGACCTGCTGTGAGAACTTTGGCTTATCAAGACCCCAAAGGTATATACGAAAACAAACGAGTGATATTTACATATTTTCTCTAAATACATTTTTACATGAGTCCCCAAATTCTGTAAAAGGATATGATAAAAATCTTACATTGGAAGGTTGCAGCTCCAGTGCCTGATCTGGGCAGATAATTTGGACAAAAACAAGCACATATGTATCCCTCTAAAGGAGATGCACCCTCACCATCCACCACGAAAAGTTGAGCATCTCAAGACTAATCTAATCTGTTAAGTAACAGTTAGAAAAATACATATTTTGTATGATAACTTGTTTCCTTAAGCAATATGGGAAGTTGGGCTGCTTAGCTACTATTCCTGTGCTTCTGTGACTAGAACCCCTTTATCCCACCAGAAAGAAATTTTAGCCTGATAAATTTTTATTTTTTATTGTTAAATGCTATATTTTATTTCCAGGTAAGTTTTACTCCCAAAACATAAAAATTCAGTTACATCAGATTTTTTAGGTCCTCATATGTGGTCTGTATACCAAGCAAAGTCCAAGAGATTATTTTCACCATTAATCTTTGCAACTAATAAAGATGGATATAAACAAGCAGTCTTAAAACCAGAGGTGGGCATTTCATTGGTAATGCTTTTCCATAGCTCCTTGATGAAGATGATTAACTAAAGGAAAACTTCTGCATGATCTATTAATAGAGAATGAGGATTAATGAAGGATTATGTCATAATGAGTCTGCCTGCAGAGTAGCTTCAGTTCTGGTCCTTTGCTGCCAAAATACAGTTCTCATTTCCAACAAACAAAGTCTATCTGAGAGAAAGCACAGAGCCCCTTTAGAACTGGAAAGTCCTGTGCATAATAATGAATGTCTAACTCTTCTTTTGCCAAAGAGCTTCAGCACTTTCAATGTCATAGGTCAATGCAGTGATTCAGAGGGGGCCTGATCCTTATCTAAGCTTTTGCAACAAAATTAGAATGTGCTGTAGTCTTATTAAAGAAATGTTTGTTCCTCCATCAATGAGCTGAAAAGAAAGCAGCTCAATGTACTTTTGCAAATTACAGCAATAAACTGCTTGAATTAACTGCTTTATTACAAATATTTAATTATTCTGAGGGTTAAATATCCAACATTTTGGAAAGGCAAAAATTAGCAGTCCACTTGATAACCTACTTCATTTAAAATCTGCTACAACGGTGTATTTTTGTTTTTTTAAATTTTTAAACAATTCCAATTTTCAGTTGTCTTTATTGTGAATTCAGCCAGTTTCCATTTGGAATTAAAAAGAAAAATACATATGGCCCTTGATTTTGAAGTAAGATGTCAAGAAAATTAAATTCATAACTCATGAAGAGTATAAAAGGCAAAACTTCTTTTTATTTCCTAGTCACAAAAATGAAATGGGACTCAAAATATCAAGTCAAGGTCAGTCAAATTTTGAGTAAAACCTATTTTAAGATTTTGATAAAATAACTATCATCATTATTAAAATGGTTGCTGCATAAATATTGTTTAAAGTACACTTCCCTTTAAAATAAAAGGCATCACGAATTAAAACTTTATGTTAAAAGAAAAACTCAGCAAATACATATTGAACAAAAAGCAAATGTTCTCAAAGGAAAGTTTTTTATTCCAACAAAATAAAACTCAATTCTTCAATCCAAATCTGTTTTTTTTTTTTTTCATTTATTAAGTGGTACCGAAAGCACATGAAAGTTATGTTTAAAAATGGATAACTTTTTCTGGGTTACATTCTTAAAAAATAAGAATGTAGAGAGCATTTTGCCATAGAGCAAAGAAAATTTTACAATAACAGAAAATGGATCAACCAGGATATGCTTCAACAGAGGGACATATCAAAGCATTATTATAGTCTCTCTCCACTTACTGTTTGGATTCACTAATCTACATCACTAAATTGACCATTCAGTGCCAGAAAATCTGCCATGTAGGTCTCGACTTTTCATAGCAGCTCTTAAATGTGTATTCGGAAACTACAAAGTGCTGAATATATATTCAGCCTTTTTGTACTACGATTTACAACTAATGACCTTAAGCAATGTCATGCATGTAAAACAAAATTATGAGACCACCCTGGTTTAGAGCCGAATAAAGGTATAGAATCAAACTTCATTATCATTCAAATTTAATAGGGGAGAAGAACAACAATAAAAAAAATCCATAGTAATATAGATAAATCTGTTTTGCAGTTTTACTTTGGAAAAATGTCCTCCTTCGCTTCTATTTTGCTATTACCAGCTCAGGGTAAGTAGACAATTATTTAAGCTTAGTACCAAAAGTAATAATGCACTGTACACATTCAAAATCCTTGTTTCACATCAGCCAATGCCTGTGGGGATAAAACATTTATCAGTTGTTCCTTAGCGCAATAGCGAGTTTGAAAATTTGACTGCCCAGGCTGACATTAGTGAAATCATAGTTTTAGCTTGATTCGGAGCCCAACACAGGAAATCTTGATACTGGGATGACTCCATTGGCAGCGTTCCTCCTGATGCCCACAAGAACTGCGGGCTACTTTCTGTCTCACTACTTCCCATGAAAGAAGTCCTTTGACTTCCCTGCTATAGTTGGCACACTGCCCTTTTCACAGACCCAACGAACCGTCATCTTGGATGTAACAAATTAGTACATTCTCAGAATAATAATAAGTGCAGGCATGAAAACACTATTGTTTTTATTTGGAAATGAAGTAACTCATTTTAGCTGGGTGACTTTTTCAGTGTGGCACCACAGGCCAAAAAAGAAAAAATCTTTTCTGAAAAGAATGGTCAATTTCAGGAGAGACATGACACATCATTTGCTGTAAAAATCAGATAAAGGGAAAAGAATAGAAAAAAAATTGGCGTTTGTTGTAGAGTAGTTAAAAGAAAATAGGAGGTTCAAGGGAAGTACAAATGTGAAACAAATAATGTATCCATTTCAAAGTACAATTAGAGAAATAAGATTGGAAATAGGTACTATATGGAGTTGATTTTTGATATCAGGTTAAAAATCTATTAACTGATCTTTCTACTTGTAACTGCAAAAAATATTCACTAAGAGTTTTAAAAAATGACCTTCAGGTATATTAGAAAAATAGTTAAGTGTAGAGAATGTTAAAACACTAGAGAATAACACAAACATGTTTTTATATGTTAATGATCATGTAAAAATTTACTTTCAGTTTTCAAAAAGATTTCTTTCACCACTACGTGTGTCTAAGTATATGCCTGTGCATTTCCAGCCTTAGGATTTTTTTTTTTTTACTATGTTAATAGGAAAAGAAAAAAGTTGATATTAGCAAATTTGCATATAAGTCAAATTTACTTCAAAGCAGAGCCATAAAATTTATATAAAATACTTTTTATTATTATTCTGGAAGCGCCATCATCACCTTTCAATGCCAAGAACTCTGGAAAATACAACTATAAAAACTATTGTGATGATAGTCTTTATGACAGCTTCAACTGAGATTTGAATAGCAAGCATACTTTTAAGTAGACAATAAGATGAAATTAGAACTGCCAAGAAGTATGAAATAGTAAGCAAATAAATATATTTTTCAATATTCCAGATATTGTCCAATGTAGATGTCAGCTCTAAATTATAATCTAAAAATCAAAACAATCATTCATGTACTTTCTCTTTGCTCTAGACCTGATCCTTTAAAACAAATTATGATATTTTATGTAAAAATGTACCACAAATTTACTAAACTTTCTGGTTCAAATGAGTTCAAGAATATCTCATTATAAATGGAGACAGTCCTGAAAAGGCAGCCAAGCATGACTAAAAAGATCACTCTTTTACACAAAAAATAGCCTTCTTATTTTACCCTTTGTTGAAAAGACATTTGGCCAGCCACAGGGGAAATACATAATCTACTTTTATATTCAAATAATTTATTTGAAAACTCTATGACTACAATGACCCTAAAACAATTCTGGATTGAATATACATATGACATGGGTTTATGTGATCTTAATCATTGACTTGTTTTCATGTGTTGGCAATGATTTTGGCAATACTTTTTAAAAGAGAAAAACACATTCATATCCTTTATAAAAATTACCATTAAGTAAAATTATTTCTGAAATGAAATAAGATGGTATTAATGTGACATAGTTCTGTAAATAATTTTATATGTACAGTCAAGTTTGAATATTCCAGTTCTTTTCACGCAACCATCTATCAATTTAATCTAACATACATTCCAACACACAATCTCTCTGGTAACAACATGTCAAAAATTATGCCATCATAATTTGCCCTTTTATAAAGACAAGCAGCAAAACTGGAACATTTCAAGATTTTAAAAACCTCCCTCCACATAGATTTGCTCCTTTCAATTCTGTGAATTTTTATTTCAGTGTTTTGACGATAAGGTTGATTTTATGAACTCTGAGCTATGGTGAACTTTGCTATGAGATATCTTCCCCACCCCCACCCCAAGAGCCAAAAACGCCAACAGTAAATGATGTTTGTCCATTTACTTTAAGTAAGACACTGTTTCTTTCATTCAGTTGCTCAATATCCAAGATTATATAACAGCAGAGAATAGCATACACTGAGGAGGAAAAGCTTAAAGCAATTAGTTTTCTCCTAAGTACTTTAGCCCTCCTTATTTAGGTTTTTAAAAAACAGGCAATCATACAATGAATTTCAAGCAACCATACAAAGGACTTTAAAAACTGTTTCTACAGTCTTAATTTCTTTTCATCGTTGTACACATAAAAAGAGGAAGTAGCTGTCACATTCATGTCCTAAAATTGATCACTCAGATACTTGGGAAAGTTTTCCATGCTGTCCACCCATGCTTTTTTTTTTTTTTTTTTCCCTGATTTTTCATGATACAAATGAAATATTTCCAGCTCTGATAAAGAAGACCAAAATGTAAAATGTCGACTTGTCTTGCACATTCCGGGTGCCTCCCTAGACTCTGCCACTCTCCCAGCAGAGCGGAATGAATATCTGGGCTAACCACACATTTCAGGACAAAGGAACTAATTCATGGGGGAGGGGAGACCACACACCATTTATAAGGTTTGTTCAGTTTACAAGAAAACTATTGTCAATGCTTTGTTGATTCATTATGAAAGACCCTGCGTGACAAAAAAACAAGTGACCACCTCCTTGCTGAGTTTCATCAGCTACTCCCTGCATTCAAGAGCAGCCCAGGATCTCCTGGGCTAATTGTTATTTAAAGAAACTGCAACTGTAGGTACGTGAGATAGCTCTGATCATAGATAGAGCCATCCGGTTGAAGATTTGATGAAACTGGCTCTGGTACCCAAAAGATTGCACACAATAGCACAGTGCTTGCTATTGCTGTCAAAACTCTGATGTGAAGAACCAAATTCCACTAGAGGGAGTGAAAAGAGCCCGGAAGGATTATAGAGAGGCTGACTCTACGCAGGGTCCCACCACTAGGACATTTTAGTCACTACGAAATCTTGTCTCCCCACCTACAAAATGGGACTAAAATATAAAATATTTTTTAAAGGAAAATCACCTTAAAATCCTTTGTTGGAAAATGCTATACAGTGCACAAGTATTATCTTCATCATCCATTGAACCTTTGTACTTTTTTCTCTATCCTGAGGGAAATAATAAATTGACATATTTTCTATCATCAGAGATCCTTTTAAGACCACAATGTGATTGCACTCCAGTATAGCTCACACTTATCCCCATTAAAAACACACAAAGGGGTGAAAGCAGGGAAAGAAATAGGTAGGCATAAAGGGCAGCTCAGATATACTGTCGTACAACATGGGCGCTCTCTCCTAACCTGCCCCAGCCTCTAAGATGGGGAATGAACCACCGCACAAAGAAGTCTGCAAACGGGCCTTGCATATGTTCCAGTTGAAACTGGCTGCTCTGTGGGTAAAAGCACACAGGTTGCTCTGCCGAGTGGCCATTTGATTGCAGATCAGCTACGTGTTCTCCTACTGCTTCAACAACCCTGAATGGTGCCCTGTATCTTTTTAAGTGGTTGGTTTCGTTGGAAACATGGGACAGAAATCTGTTCCTCTTTGTGGCAACCACATAGTAGCATTGTAGGTTTTTCTTTTCTTCTTCTTCTTCTTCTTTCTTCTATAAGGAATAAAGGCTCTTAAAAAATAAACCCAGATCTCCATTAAGACAAGTTTCTCGGTGGCCTGGGAGAGGGAAGAATCCTTCCACTTCAGGTTCCTGCTCCTTCAGTTTGATCAGCTACGAGATTTCTCCAGGCCACCAAGTAGTTCTAAGAAGAGAATAAAAGTGTTCCAAGGTGGTAGTGAAGCTGGCACTCTTACATATTACTAATGGAATGTTATTTGGTAAAACTCTGTGGAGGGCAATTTGGCAATTTCTCCCCAAGCCCTACTCTCAGGGGTTTATCCTATGGCTCTGCTCCTGCATGCATGAAATGGCTTATGTATAAGATTGTTTATTGTAGTACTGTTTGCAATGGCAAAAGATTGGAAGCACCTTAAATACCCATCAATATTCCATCAGTAGGGCTGCTTATATTATGATGCAAGGATACAAGGAAATAAGAGTGAGGAATTGATATAAAATGATTTCCAAATATAATGTTAAGAGGAATAAAAAGAGTATGAGCTTTTGGAGACTCTTTGTGTTAAAGAAGGGAAGGAAAGATTTACATACATACATTGCTTGTGGGCCCCATGAAAGCAGAGCTCACGCTTGTTTTAATTACTCTTCTGTCTTTAGGGACAGGAAATACTTTGTTTCAGATGAGGAAAGGTCTCAAAATAAGCTTCAGTAAATGAAGGAGAGCAGGAGAGTCAAGAATAGATTAAGAAAACAAATTTTAAAAAATCTATAGTCAAAGTTATATACAGAACTTGATAGAAAATTTCATGAAGAAATACTAGAAAATATTAACAATGGAATTGAGAGTGACTTTTCCCCTGCTGCTTTATCTTTTTACCTATCAATTTTTCTATGAGGATGCATTTATTTAAGAATTTAGTAACAAAACAAAATGCCACATTGAACTTAAATAGAATCAGTTGTACTTGGTGACTTTTTGAATGTTTGGTTTGGAAGAGGAGGGAAGCAAGGATGGTTCTGAGATCTCCAGCTTAGAAATCTAAGTGGATGGTGTTGAGTTAACCAAAATAAAGACTTGAGAAGGCTGATAGAGAGAAAAGCAGTGAACTTCACTATTAAACATTCCTCAAGGTAGGCTGTGAGCTGACCTTAGGGCACCCTGAGAAATCTTTCCAGGCTCCAGTAACCTCTCTACACACAGTCTACTGTAAAGAATGTCCAGTCATACTTCTACCAAGGGATCATCTGGGAGCTGCCCTTAAGACACAGTCAACTATATTTTTCTTTTTTGCTTATTTTGTTTTTATTTATTTATTCATTTATTTCTTGAGACAAGGTCTCACTATATTGCTGAATGTTTTTGAACTCTTGGCCTTAAGTGATTTTCCTGCCTCGGCCTCCCAAAGTGCTAGAGTTGTAGGCATGAGCCATTACACCCAGCTCATATTTTCTAAAGAAACATAAATCATGCAAAGCATTGTTGACTTTCACTAGTGTTGTTTTTAGCGATATGCAAATAAATGCACTTGTGTAGGACAAAAATTCCTGCACATACTAACTGATTACATAGAAACAACTGAGGTTAAAAAAGGTGGTGCATAGCAAAGTTGAGACCTCTATTTGGCATCCTCAAGGGCCCCTTCCTTATTGATTCCCCAGGATTACGAGGATATTTGCTGACATTACCAACTTACTTTGCAACCTGAAGCTCATCCTGCATGCGTTGTCCATCGGGCCTTTGCTCCCCAGAGCCTCTCCCTTTCCCCCCCCCGCCTCCATGTAGGACTCTGTCTTCCCTTCTCCAAGTCTAGCTTTGCCCTTTATGCTGAGATTCAGCTCACTAAAGTCTATTTGGCACTGATCCTGTGCCATGTGCTATATGAGTCCCTGGGACTCAATAGTGAAGAGGACATTGTATCTGCTATCAACATGTTGCCATTTTGGTGTGGTGCTGTGATGGGGCAAAAACATGGGCTACGGGGCATCTTATACAGAACAGACTTGCTGGCAGAGATGGCATCTGCAGTGAGCCTAGAGAATGCCTCGGAGTTAACCAGGTAAGCAGGGATGGAATGGTCAGAGTAGAGAAGAAAGTTCCAGGTTGAGGAGAGGGTAGGGCAATGGTTCAGTACTGCTACATACATATTTCATGTTATTATTTATTTTATTTATTTATTTATTTATTTATTTTTTGAGACGGAGTCTCGCTCTGTCGCCCAGGCTGGAGTGCAGTGGCCAGATCTCAGCTCACTGCAAGCTCTGCCTCCCGGGTTCACGCCATTCTCCTGCCTCAGCCTCCCGTGTAGCTGGGACTACAGGCGCCACTACCTCGCCCGGCTAAGTTTTTGTATTTTTTAGTAGAGACAGGGTTTCACCAGGTTAGCCAGGATGGTCTCGGTCTCCCGACCTCGTGATCCGCCTGCCTCGGCCTCCCAAAGTGCTGGGATTACAGGCTTGAGCCACCGCGCCCGGCCTATATTTCATGGTATTAAACTTGTGGTTTTTGATAGTTTATGGGTCTATTTTAGTTAATATTAATTATTACTGGAATCAACCCCACTTTTCCTAAAGCCCTAGGATTATTTTTTAAGCACATGGGATGTTACATAAATTTGAAAATGATAGAATATACTATTTTCATCTCTATTTCAAAATCTTTGATGGGGAAGCATAATATAATTCCCTACTTCTCTGAATAATTTAATGGATACTCAGGATTTTGTCCAGTAGAGGGATTCCCAAAGAGTCCCCAGGATTTAATGGACCCCCCCAGAAAAATAGAACTATTCAAATAGATTGGGAAATCTTGCCTTCTCTATTGCCCTCTTATAGCTCTACCAATATATTGGCTATTAAACGTTTATAAGAGTTCTACAATAAAAATCTTGTTTAATTTTGTTTAAACCAGAGTTTTCTACTTTTATTTTGCTTTGTGACCCTCTTTCTCCTTTTTGGACAGTTCCATTATTATTTCAAGAAACTACTGATTCATGGAGTACAGTTTGATACTGATCTGATTTGATACTGACAAATTCCCTTAAAAACAACATCCTTTCTGTTATTGTTGCTATTTAATGAGTACTTGAAATATGCCAAGCACTTTGTTAAGTGCTTTATTAAAATGATTTTATTTAATCCTCACTGTGACTTTATGATGTATCACTGTAATCTTCACTTTACAGTTGAGAAAAATGAGGCCTTTAGAAATTAAGAAACCTTCCTAAAGTCAAACCACCAGTAAGTGGCAGAGTTGGGATTCAACAATTTCTGTCTGACTCTAGAGACGTGAACTCCTCTTCTTGCCCGGGCTGTAGAAAAGTCCTTCTTGATGGTGTTTAAATCTATCTTTGGACCAGACTTTTAAAGGGTAGAACAGTCATATTATGGAGGGCTGTGAGGAGCAAGGAGCAGAGGAAAAGGTAACTCAGGGTAGAAAAAACAGGGGCCACTTGCACATTGCTTCTTCCCACCTGGCACTTCTCTCTTTGGTATTGCATGGTCTCTTAAAATAAGCCTCAGTTTCCTCATCTGATTAATGGACATATTGATACATCTCAGGATTGTGGTAAGGCTTGAAGTTAAAATCTGCGAGGTGCTTATAGTACAAGGCTTCAGCATGCTGATCTGAGGTACTAGTGCCTGTCACATGTAAGACACTAAGTAATGCTGATTGTATGACCTTGGACAAGTTTCTAAACCTCTCCATGTCTTTAGTTTCTTCACAGGTATTACGGGGATAATAATGTTACCTACATCATGGTGGTCACTGTGAATATATGACAAGTTAACACTTGGGGCACATAGTAAGCACTGAATGGGTTTGCCATTTTTATTATTTACCTACACATGGCTAACACTATGGAGCAGCTTCAGAGAACACACCTGGAACCCTGTCACCAGAATGAATGGCACCACACTTTCCAACTCCAAAGATTCTATTGTCTGCAAGTACACTATCACTCTTTCATCCACACAGTTGTCATATGCTTCAAAAATATAGCTAGACTATAGGTGCTAGTAACTGTTGAGCAAAGTTCCTTAAAATTTAAGGGAGGATGATTTTGTAAAGAATACTTAATTGCTCTTTTTAGTGAATATTGATTTGGCTTGACCATAGATGGCCTGTGAAGTTGTATAAATGGCCTGCTACCACTGCCACAGTTGCTTTCTACATTGCCCAACCAAAAGAGAATGAAGAAACAATCTAACTGCTTCACCATCTCTGCCCTCATCACAGGTAATTCCTAAGCCCATGACATATACACTGTTGTGCTATGGCATGGCACCACATCATGAATTCTCATCAGGGTAAGGAAACACTATCAAGCTTCCCATCAACTATCAACACAGCACTATCTTCCTAAATTTCCATACAGGTGAGTGCCCCCCAAAATAAAGGCACTTTGGAATGATGTTGAAGCATTTACACTGGGAAACTGAAATCATTGCATTTAACTGGGTGTACGACAATGGGGTTTACTAATTAATTGCCTTGGTTATTAGAAAATCTTATTTGCTTTAACTCACACTGAAACATTTCTAAACAATATACTTTATTGCACTTATTTTATAAAATAAAAATAACACTAATTCAAAGAGAATAATTTGTAAAACATGGAAAAATATAAAGAAAATTTCTTCTTCTTCTTTTTTTTTTTTTTGGATATGGAGTCTCGCTCTGTTGCCCAGGCTGGAATGCAGTGGCCTGATATTGGCTCACTGCAACCTCTGCCTTCCGGGTTCACGCCATTCTCCTGCCTCGGCCTCCTGAGTAGCTGGGACTATAAGTGCCCGCCACCACGCCTGGCTAACTTTTTGTATTTCTAGTAGAGACGGGGTTTCACCGTGTTAGCCAGGATGGTCTCGATCTCCTGACCTCGTGATTCGCCCGCCTTGGCCTCCCAAAGTGCTGGGATTACAGGCATGAACCACCGCACGCGGCCAAGAAAATTTCAAGGGTCTGAATATTGGTGTCTCTCTCAAATTCATATGTTGAAACCCAAGGCGACAGTAGTAACAGGTGTGGACTTTTGGAAGGTGATTAGGTCATAAGGGCGCTGACCTTAGAAAGAAGTACCAGAGAGCTAAGTGGCCCCTTCCAACATGTGAGGATACATTCATTTATGAGGACTGGGCCCTCATGAGATACCAAATCTGCTGATACTTTGATCTTGGGCCTTCCAGTCTCCAGAACTGTGAGAAATAGATGCTAAATGTTTAAAAGCCATCCAGTCTATGATATTTTGTTATATCAGTCCAAACGGACTAACACAAAAATAAAAATCATGCATAAGCATCCAACTTTCTGTTAAAACCCTGTCAATGCTTCAGCCTTTTCAATATACATATATAACCATATACCTATATATATATTTCACAAAATTAGAATTCTAGTGTGTATACTGCTTGATAACCTGCTTTTAAAGTGTTGACATTATATCATGAGCATTTTCCCATCATTAAGTATTTTTCTTTTCTTTTTTTTTTTGTTTTTTGTTTTTGTTTTTGTTTTTTTTTGTTTTGAGACTGAGTCTGCTCTGTAGCCCAGGCTGGAGTGCAGTAGCACGATCTCGGCTCACTGCAAGGTCCGCCCCCTGGGTTCACGCCATTCTCCTGCCTCAGCCTCCCAAGTAGTTGGGATTACAGGCCCCTGCCACCACGCCTGGCTAATTTTTTGTATTTTTAGTAGAGACGGGGTTTCACAGTGTTAGCCAGGATGGTCTTGATCTCCTGACCTCGTGATCCGCCTGCCTCCACCTCCCAAAGTGATCATTAAGTATTTTTCCAAAATATTTTAATGGCTAAATGATGTTCCATTATGTGCATACACAAAAATTTATTGCAAAACTTTCCTATTGCTAGACTTTTATGTTATTACCAAAATTTTAGCATCACAAATAACTGTGATAAATTGCCTTGTACATATCTTTTAATACCTGTTTCTGCTCGTGAACTTAACATTCCAGGAGTAGAATTATAGGTTAATAAAGGATATGTGCATTATAAATACAGCTGGCCTTATGTGGGGCTATAGTTTGACTGTATAATGAAAAGTAAAAAGTAAAAAGTAAAAAATCCCCCAATTCTCTAACATGCAAGTACTTTAATAAACTAGACCGTGAGCTACCTTTTCAGCTTTATGCCTAAACTTTCTCACCATCCCCTTTCCTCCTGCCTTTTTCCTCACACTTTTCCCAAATGGTACTAGGGCCCCAGGCATGGGAGCACTTGCTATTGTTTTTAAAGGACTTTTTTTTCTAATTGCCAAATAATAATTGTATATACAATTATTGTAATATAACTAATATTTATATTATAATTATATAATATAAATGTAATATTTATTTATTATAATTGTAATATTTATTGTAGTAAATGTATAATAAATGTAACATGTATTCAATGATTATTTGGGAACAATGTGATGTTTTGATACATGGTTTCAATGTGGAATGATTAAATTTGGCTAATTAACAAATCCATAACCTCACATACCTATCATTTTTTGTGATGCAAACATTTAAAATCTACTCTTTTTAGCAATTTTGAAATATACAAAGCATTATTATTTATTATAGTCACCATTCTGTGCAATAGATCACTAAAGCTTATTTCTCCTGTCTGAAACTTTGGATCCTTTGATCAATACATGAGCTCAACATTTTTAGATTCCACATATAGGTGAGATCATGTGGTATTGATCTTTCTGTGCTTAGTCTTAGTGAATTGAAATCAGTATTTTGAAGAGATACCTGCACTCCCATGTTTAATGAGCACTGTTCACAATAGTTAAGATATGGAAGCAACCTAAGTGTCCATCATCAGATGGGTAGATTAAAAAAATAGGGCACATACACACAAAAGAATCCTATTCAGCCTTAAATGGGTTAAAATCTATCATCTGCAACAAGATGGACGAACCTGGAAGATATTATGCTAAGTGAAATAAGCCAACCACTTGATATCTTGAATTATTACTGAGTTTTAACAGAACTGAGTCTCTGTTCCTTCTACTATCTCCACCTAGAGCACCCTTTTCAGGCTATCGAGTGCCTACCTCTTCCGCAAATCCCATCTACTTTTGAATGAATTGCTTCATTTCTTTGTGCCTCAGTTTTCACCCTCATCAAATGGATGTAAGATGCTACTTGCCTTCAAATATTGTTTGAGGTTCAATAAGTTAATATTCATAAAGGGCTTAAAATAAGGCTTGCTCCATGGTGAAACCCCATCTCTACTAAAAATATAAAAATTAGCTGGGCATGGTGGTGAGCACCTGTAATCCTAGCTACTTGGGAGGCTGAAGCAGGAGAATCGCTTGAACCTGGGAGGCGGAGGTGGCAGTGAGCCAAGGTCGTGCCACTGCACTCCAGCCTGGTGACAGAGTAAGACTCCATCTCAAAATAATAATAATAATAATAATAATAATAATAAAATAAAAAAAATAAGGCTTGCCTAAACTCTAAAAGTGCCCAACAAATGTTAGTTGTTTAATATTATTGTTACCTGACATACTATCTCATCTCTGTTGCTCAATCAATTTATACATAATTCCATTTACTCTTTTCAACTTCCCACTCTAGGATTTCATGAATTGATTGCGGAGGTAAAAATCTGGAAGAGACCTCAGATATCATCTATAGCCATGTTCACCGAAGTATAATCTGCCTGTATCAGAATCACCTGGGGAGCTTGTTAAAAATGCAGATGCCTGAGCCCTACCCCCATTCAACTGATCCAAAATCACAGGTGTTGGAACCTAGGAAAATGCAATTTTCACAAGCTCCCAGGTGATTATTAAACACAATAAAGTTTGGGAATTCACAGTCTAAATCTCTAGGTCTGCAGACGAGAGAACAAGGCCATGAAAGGTTAGGTAATTCTACTTAGATGAAAGTGAGAAAAAAAAAAAGCCCATCTAGTTTGTGAAATGAAAGAATTGCCATATCTCACATCACTAGTGAAACACAAATGATTTCAAGGATGCTTCAGTGATGCTGTGGTCCCAAGCTTTTGTGCTGAAATAAAGGAAGAACATGAACTCAGATCAGGCTTAAAATGTGATTCCAGATCTGTTGGCAGGAAAATTGATCAAAGTTCGACCTAATTGTGGTCTCTCATTTATGGTCAAAATGTGAATCCCAGTGAAGAATCGATCTCAGTCACTGAACAGTGAGGGACACTACTGTAAACACACATCTATACCCTGCAGGACAAAGCAGCTTGCTCCTAATAAAGACATTTCTATTTTGTCTTGCCCATTTAATTTGACATTTGTCTTTTGGCAGAAGACGCATTATTGAGGCAAGGAACAGAGATGATACCACTTTCCTTTTGGAACCATATGAAGAAATCTTATTTTATTTTATTTTAGGGGTAAGCGGATATGTGAGTAGAGGGAAGAGTTCCTGTATAATTATTTCTGAGATGCATGTTTCCATCTGAGGAAAAGCCATACAAAAAAATGAAGTCCATTTTTAATTAATCAGACTATTCATTTTATTCAAGGACTACATCTATTTTTAAAAATGAACATAGATGATTCTGAAGTCAAACACAATAGTGGTATCAGACTACCACACCCACTGATTAAATCATGTTATTGGAACAGAGCTCCAATTTTAAATAAAATTAAGACTTCTAAAAAAGATAATGATACTATATTTCCTGGTAAAGCACATGATATACTTCGTGAATGAAAAAAGAAAAAAAATTATCCACAATTGTTGTTTGGAAAAATAAGAAATTGTAGTGTCTATAGGAAATTGCTGTTGCTATAGTTTGTTTGTTTTTGAGATGGGGTTTTGTTCTGTCACACAGGCTGGAGCACAGTGACACAATCATAGCTCACTGTAGCCTCAATCTCCTGAGCTCAAGTGAGCCTCCCACCTCAGCCTTCTGAGTAGCTGGGGCTACAGGCATGTGCCACCAGGCCTGACTAATTTTTTAATTTATTTTTTATTTTTTATTTTTTTTTTTTGCAGAGACAGGGTCTCTCTATGTTGTCCAGGCTAGTCTCATACTCCTGGGCTCAAGTGATCCTCCCAGCTCAGCCTCCCAAAGTGCTGGGATTATAGGCATGAGCCACCATGCCTGACTGTTACTATGTTTTTATTGTTGCTATAGTACTATTACTCAAGAGAAAAATAAATTATTCAAGTGTACACAGTGCAAATGGGCCCACTGTCTCAGGATGGTTGTGTTGTGTCTTGACTTATACTGCCCTTGCATCTTAGTGGGACAGCTGCTTGAGAGGGTGTGTTATACACAAAAACACAGCATGGGCTTGGCCAGTTGTCTGCAATGTGGAGAGAATGCATACCAGAAATAGTACTTTATCCACTTTCCCTTTTACTCATTAGTTCGAGGCAGAATCATATTGCCTTTTGGCAGTCTGTCCTCAAAACCAGAAGTGTACAAAAGCAACCTGGATCATAAAAGAGTGACCATTAAGGTAAAGGCAAAAAGATATTGGCAAAAAAATAAAAATAAAAACCTAAAGAGTGACCATAATATTCTGATCATCCAAAGGTTTGCATCTTGGGGTACACAACATTTTAGGGATCATCAAGAACATCCCTTCACTTCTGCATCTCCCTGCTTCAATCTCCACCATCTCCATCACACCACCTCCTCAGCCACATCAGCGCATTCTCTCTTACTGACAGACTCTGTAGGAACTGGTTTCTGTTGACCTTGGCTTTGAAATGTTGTTTACGTGGCCAAAAGCCTGGAATAGCCAAACATCTTGCCTCTGCTTCCTCAGAATTTCAAAACTCCATCTTAATCTTAAAGATCTCAAAGATTTTGTGGCTGATATCCAGTTTTCACTCAGTTGCAAAATTCATTCCACCCACTTCCATAGGAAAAGGCTGTTGGATTATGGACTTCTGGCACACTGGAAAATCTTCTAACATCAAACTGTACATTTCCCTGTCTGGTATAGTTCTCAGGCAACTTGTCCATCTGTAGCTATAATAGATGAGGATAATTTCATCAAAGTATGGACATTCTCCATTTCTTACATTCCTTGCACAATAATCACAAAGCGTATTCTGTTCTACCTTTTCACCTAATCCAAAAACTTTATCCTATATTGGATGAAAGTGTTTATACTGGAGCCAGGACAAATAACATGCAGACACTAAACTTTTTTTTTTAACCCATGTGATGCATATGTTATTATCTGCGAGCTGTGATTTAAAAACAAAATCAGAAACTGGCTCTGTCATCACTGGTTCAGTCCCAACCAATGCTTAGGATGGTGAGATTTCTATATTTTACATTCCCGTCTATGCATTTCAGTATTAGATTTATTTAGGAAAAAAGACCTAATAGGAGCTCTCACAGTTGGCTAGTTTTTCACAATGACTCACTACTGTTTTTGCTGTGCTGGAAATAGAACATTCTCATCTACTCTCCCTATGTGAATAAAATTGCTTTGAATCTGTCAAGGATTCTTGTGACTGTAATCCATTCTCTTAATTTATCAAAATAATTTTCAATTTTAATTTTTTCCAATCACTTTTTGGTGTTATCCAGCTTAACAAGCATTTTATTCTGGCATTAAAGTCATGTATACAATGTAAAACTATTCTAGGACAAATTCTAGAAATATATTTAATATGCTAAAACTGGCAATGCACTGACAATAATTTTCTCTTTTAGTCATCCCAATCAGCCATTCCCTCCTGATTATTTTACTAGTTTTATATCACCAAGTTACATAAGAAAGAAAAATTGTCAAAATGTGTGTCCTTTGCTTTTGACTTTTGTATCAGATTATGCTTACTATAGGGGTCAATTAGATTAACTTGATTAAGAGTCAGATGATATTTATTGACATTTGTCATTGATATGCCAATAACATCTGTAGCAATATTCTAAATGCTAATAAATTGATGTCTTGGTGGAAAGTACCTACTTTGTAGATTGTTTATTTAAAAATCCTAGGAAATGTATTTGTCTGTAATATCATTGTCATGTGACATGGCCACATTTTAAAAGTATTTCATTATTTATTTAATGGCTATATACTTAATTTGAAAACAAAATTAAAATAATAAAAATGAAGAGAAAGGAGTGGTGTCTCAAACACTTAACAATAAGACATAAAATGTTCTTGATAAGTAAACATTTTAAATGACAATTCCAATCCTTTGAAATGTTATCTAATGTATTACATGTTAGAGGCCTCTATTCTATTAAAAGAGCATCAGTACTTGAATTATAAATAAAAAATTTAGAAATAATTTAATTTACTTTAAAATAATAAATAATATTTGAAGAAAAAAACTACAGCAATTTATTTTTTATGAAAGGAGTATTTGTAGTTACTTTATCATACACCTTTTTTTCAGTAAAAGGGGAATTAAACTATTACAGGACACCTTGTTAAGTAATTATATAGCAACATCACTGTGCAATTAAATAGCCATCAGTCCCTGCAGCTGAGAAATTTCAGGTAATTATTCAAAGATAATTTAATAGGAGAATTACTGTATTCAAGCAAGCATTAGCTAGTAATCTACCTCAATTAAAGCATCCAATTAATTTCAGAACCTTGATAACAGTTGCCTTTGGCAAAACTATCCTTTCCCCTCATTTGATCCTACATATACAATATTCCTTAAACACTGTATAAAGTGAATTTGCTTCTCCTAAAAGTATAGTCTATTAATAATAGTATCCTGAGAAATTAAACAAATGCAAGTATAAAAAATATTGCTTTCCGCCCCCCTCCACCCCACAATTTGTACCTTCTATCCAGACTATTACGCAGAAACTGATCAAGGCTGATTTGGAAACCGGAACATCAACTTTCTCAATTTTCATTGTAAACAGCAGAAAACGTCTTAGTAATGAACATTTCCACAAGGGGCTTTTGTTTTTAGATTGATTTGTTCATTGGACAAAGTATCGTAGGGAAATGTGCCCCTACGAAGTTGGTGGTGATTGTGATGATGGAGCTAACAACATGTTTGCAGAAACTCTTCTGAATGGGATTTCCCTGATCCTGCTTTCACCTGATCTTCGTGCTCAATAGAAAAAGCGTAAGCTTTGGAATCAGGTGGGTTTTGAAAATGCAGAGAAGAAATTGTTTTTTTTGTTGTTGTTGTTGTTCGGGGGACTGCTAATCTTGCTGAACCTTAAGTCTTATGAAGGATAGAATTTTCTTAAGTCAGTATTTTGAAAGCTGTTTGCTATTCGAAAGCTGTTTGTCTAGCTTTCAAACTGTCCCTTAATAGCCATCGTGGCCTTGACTCACAGCTCTGCCAGTTTCTTTGGGTAGGTCACTCAGCCTTTTCAGGGGGTGGACATGGAGGCTCTTCTAAGAGGCGATTTTCAACCCAATAGCAAGTGTCCTCCTCACTGGGGATCTCACACTCTGGGTCATCCACTTACGGTAGTATCTTGAACTCACTTGCCTCAAGACTGAATTAAAGGTAGCATAAGGCTGATGACAATGGGGAAAAGTACATGGGTTTGGCTGTGTGTCTTGTCAGATGATTACAAGTGCCAAAAACACATACATGGTTTGTCTCTGGACATCACTTTAAAGCTCATGGAACTCTCACAGCAGCTGTGGAAAATGGATAAGAAAAGACTGTGCAGATGTCCACAGATGACTCAGGGATATTGCAGGCTCATCTCCCCTTCTTCTCATTCAGCGGCACACTTTGTCTTTCTAACTACCTTGGCTGCCTTTCTACCTTTAGCTCCATTTGGAAAATGACCCCATCTGGGTTGTTTACTCTGGTTCTCACCTATCATTTTCTGAGGACCCTGTTTCTAGTATTTCCCCTGGTGGGCAACATAGTACGGCTATAGGCAATAAGTCCCCAGTGCAGCTCAGGATTCCGGGACTACCCACCAACCCAACCCAAGCCTCATTTTTCAGAGATGGGGGACAGAAATGGTCGTCAGAGGTAATGGGACTGGAAACCTGTTACTCAGGACATGGATTAGGGTGAGGTGGGTGAGGTGGGTGAGGCTGAGTCTTGTAAGCGATGGGTCAAATCCTGTCTGTTTTATGTATATGTATACATTGATATTGTTGCCTTAAGTGCATTTAGTTTTTGACCACTAGAATAGATAAATACGTGCAGTCACTCCACTCCTAGTCTTTAGTTCCTAAAATTTCTAAGAAATCCATGGTTTATGTTTTCCCCACTACATGTGTAATCACATCTTTTCACTTTGGTCGATTGACTTTTCTTTCTTTTTCTTTCTCTTTTCTTTTCTTTTTCTTTCTTTCTTTCTTTCTTCTTTATTTTTCTCTCTCTCTCTCTCTTTTTTTTTTTTTTTTTACTTTAAGTTCTGGGATACATGTGCAGAACTGCAGGTTTCTAACATAGGTATACATGTGCCATGGTGGTTTGCTGAACCGATCAACCTATTATCTAGGTTTTAAGCCCCACATGCATTATGTATTTGTCCTAATGCTCTCCCTCCCCTTGACTCCCACTCCCCGACAGGCCCTGGTGTGTGATGTTCCCCTCCCTGGGTCCATGTGTTCTTATTGTTCAACTCCCACTTATGAGTGAGAACATGTGGTGTTTGGTTTTCTGTTGCTGTGTTAGTTTGCTGAGAATGATGGCTTCCAGCTTCATCCATGTCCCTGCAAAGGACATGAACTCATTCTTTTTTATGGCTGCATAGTATTCCGTGGTGTAGATGTGCCACATTTTCTTTAACCAGTCTGTCATTGATGGGCATTTGGGTTGGTCCCAAGTCTTTGCTATTGTAAATACTGCTGCAATAAGCATACGTGTGCATATATCTTTATAGTAGCATGATTTATAATCCGTTGGGTATATACCCAGTAGTGGGATTGCTGAGTCAAATGGTATTTCTGGTTCTAGATCCTTGAGGAATTGCCACACTGTCTTCCACAATGGTTGAACTAATTTACACTCCCACCAACAGTGTAAAAACGTTCGTATTTCTCCACATCCTCTCCAGCATCAGTCGTTTCCTGACTTTTTAATAATTGCCATTCTAACTGGCAGGAGAGAGTATCTCATTATGGTTTTGATTTTCATTTCTCTAATGCTCTGGTCAATTTTCTAGGAGCTAAAGAACAAGCCACTTTTCTACTGCAAATGATAGTATCTGTGCTAAAAAGAGCAAACAGCTTTCAAAGTGCTAACTTATTTTAGGGTAGTTACATCATTCATAAGACTTAACATATTTTAACATAATTGTAGGTTTTGGAAATTCATATGAGAGTTTTTTTTGTTTGTTTTTTTGTTTTTTGTTTTTTTTTAATCATTCACATGATTTCCCCTTAATTTCAACTGATTTCAAACCCAACTTTGAACTTGCACCTTCCCAGTGAACACTGAGAGTTGAGTTTAGCAACTGTTTGGACTGGCCATGTAACAGGTAAGATGACACACCCAGGGCATCTGGTGCCCTAATACATCGGGCACGTACCAGGCTCAAAGCATATCGATGACACGAATGACTCCCTCCCTTTTCTCCAGTGCCAGGCTCTTCCCTCTATGTATCTTGGATGGTCCGATAGTGTGCAGTGATACTGTTAACTCAGGAAACTTGTATTAACCACTGGACCAACCCACTATTTTCCTGTTACATTGATATTAACCAACCGAAAAGGCTAGCCTTTCTAAAGCATACAAACAGGCAAACAGAAATGCCAATTTCAGTGTTTTATTTCTTAGTCCGTCTGGACTGGAAAGAATTAAAGAACTGAAAAAAAAAAATCAAAAAGAAAATTAAATAAACTACCAAAGAGAAATTAATGATGTTCCCTCCCACAAAGGAGTTTATTAGCATAAATATATTGATGAGGTCCAAGACACAACTTGTAAGACATTTGAAGTTACACAGGCATCATTAGTTAATAGGCAATATTTACTATCTAGAGTTGTGATCCTGTTAACATACAGAGTCGAATTACACCTCCATCAAACCCCTAATCACCAGTGCATTCCCAGCACACACAATCCAAATGGTTAAAGAAGGTAACGATTTCTCCAAAATAACCACAAAATGCCCAAAGTATTTAATTCACTCTATCTCACACCTCTTGCTATTCTAATTATCATTGCTTTTGGAGTTAAGTTACCCGTAATTTTCTTTTAGAACTACAAATGGTATACTTTGCTTTTCCTTAGCTTATCATGTCATAGAACTCTGTTATTAACCACATTTTGGAAAAATCCCTTAGAAGATTTAATAAGAAATTATAAAACCCTAGTGGATTTTCTACTGCTGCAAACACTCTGCATCCCCTAAATAAAGAAGCCCATAATTGATTAATAAAAAGCTAAGTAATTTTGGTATTAATATGATCCCCTGGGAAGCCCCCATAATCACAAGTAGCAGGCCAGTCACAGCATTGCTCAATTACACATCCCGGTAAATAATCTGCAAATCAACAAACCCTATAAGGGGATTTTCAGCATTTCCAATTTGTTAATCCATGATAAACGCCTCTCAAAGGTCAGACAAAGCCCAGTTGCTTTCATATTTTGAGGCTCCTGGTTTGTTAAAAAGCTTTAAAACAGAGTTATCAAAATTGTTTTATATTTAAAATGATTACACCTAACACATTAGTGCTATAAGCATATACCCACAATACAATGCTATATGACTATCTATATAAAAATATATTTATACAATTTTCAATTTGCAGGGCCATCCAGGTAGCATGGCATGGTACTGAAACACTATGTCTTCTTTCTGACCTGTCGGAATATATCTGTGATTTAATGTGCTGGCCCACTGGAGGCCCTGGGTGAATATGAGGCCTGGGTCAGGGGCCCACTGTCTTCTTCCTTTCCCACTGAGCTTAGTTGTATTTAGCACCGGTGGTGCAAAATGAAAAGACCCAGTCTCTGCTCCCTTTGAGTTGCTCTTGTTAAAAACTTTAAGAAAAGATGCATTACAATTACCTAGAGGAACACAACTCCGTGCTTAGACCATTCATACCTTCGAAAGTGCTCTTTTCTAAATCACACTTTTTTCTGTTAAATCTAAGTTCTCTTAGCGATTCTGCTTTTTAGAATTTTTAAAGTTTATTGTCACTCTCTATAACCCTACTTTTTTTGTTGTTAAGTAGCACTAATTTCTTCAGTCAGCCATGGGCTGTTTTTATCCTCTGAAATACTAAAATTGTCACATTCAGTGCTTCAAGCAAAAGTCAGTAAAGAGAAATAATGTAATCTGCACAATATTTTAAATGAAGAAATACATATGATTGATTTAATCACAGGTATAGTATAAAGCTCTCCTGTAAAGAAATATCACCACTTGCCTATCTCTTTACTAGATTTTGTAGCAGATACAAAGTGTAACAAATGGGCATTCATGTAATATTCTTAATATAAGAAGAGCTCTTATAATGCAATGAGAAAAAAAATTAACATGGCAAAAGGAAAATGAACCAAGGGCAAGAACAGGAAATTTCTAAAGAATAATTATAAGTGATCAATAATTACATGAAAGGAGTTTATCTTCAGTAGTAATCAGCAGAATACATATTCAGACAATAACAAGATACAATTTTCATCCATCAATATAGATTTTCAAATGATAGTAGTGATGGTGAGGAGGCTGGGAAATGAGTATTCTGTACTTCCAGTGAGAACATAACTTGATAGTATCTTTCTTGAGAGCAATTTTGCAATATGAATTAGAAGCCTTAACATTTCATACTTTTAACATAGTAATTTTACTCTTAGGAATTTACCTTAAGGAAAGTCCTTATCGTAAGAATGTACAGACATGGGGATATTTATGACAACCTTTTCATAATAGCAGGAGCTGAAAATAACCACAATGTCTGATAATAAGTTGACTAGTTTAGTATAATATAATTCACCCAAATGATGAAAACCATGTTCCATTAAAAATGATGTTGAAAGAATATTTAATGGCATAAATATTTTCTAAATGTGTTAAGGTAAAAAATATAGGTAAAGACCACTAAATATTTTGCCATTTAACATTCTTCTTGTTATAATTTTTAATGGTGACACATACTTATTCTACCTTATAGATGCCCCATGGCTAACATAACTTCTTTCCTGTTGTTTGACATCTATGTTTTATGATGAACATTCTGGAACACAGGCTTTTTACACATGTATCTGATGACCCCTGGTTTATTTTTAACAGTTGGATTACAGGGTTAAAGGATAAAAATATTAATAAGAAATTTGATAGATATTATCAACATTTGCACACTATTTTTTAAAAAGATGGACAACTCCTGGGCTTCCCCACAGTATCTGTTACCCACTTTTTGCTTAGGGAAAAAGAGGTAATATATTCTTTTTATTTATATTTACTTTATTACAGGCAAGGATGATCATATATATTATCATATTTTCATGTATTTTTTAACTGTTTATATTTTGTCTGTAAATTGCCTATTTGTTTTCTTTGTCTGAAATTTATTGGGATATTGAGCTTTTACTTATGACTTTGAAATTAATTTGTATATTAGGAATTTTGCCATTTATCCATCATAAAATTAAAATATTTCCCCTAGTTTTTTTTTCTGGTAAATATACATAATATAAAATTTGCCATATTCACCCTTTTAAATTTATTTTTAATTTACAAATAATAATTGTGTATATTTATGGGGTACAATGTGATGTTTTGATTTATATATACATTGTAGAAATATTCAATCAAGCTAATTAATATATTCATCACCTCACTAACTTATTATAGTCACCATTTTTAAGTGTACAGCTCAGTGGCATTAATTACATTCATGATGTGTTGTGTAACCATCACCATTACCTATTTCCAAAACTTTTTCATCACTCAGAACAGTAACTCTGTATCCATTAAACAATGAGTTTTCATTCTCTCCTCTCCCTAGTCCCTGGTAACTTCTAATTTACCTTCCATCTTGATGAACTTGCCTATTTTCAGTATTTCACATCCCTGTACTCATACAATATTTGTCCTTTTGTGTTTGATTTATTTAATTTAGCATAACATTTTTAAGATTCATTCATGTTCTAGCATGTATCAGAACGTCATTCCTGTTTATGACTGAATAATATTCCATTCCTTATATATATCACATTTTATTTATTCATTCATCTCTTGATGGATACTTGGATTGTACAACTTTTGACTATTGTGAATATCGCTGCTATCAACTTTTGTATACAAGTACCTGTTTAAGTCCCTGTTTTCAATTATTTTGGGTGAGTACCTAGGAGTGGAATTGCTGGGTTATATGGTAATTCTATGTTTAGCTTTTTAAGGAACTGTCAAACTTCTATTACTCTATAAGCCTTGTAAAATGCCACTAGCATCTAAAAGCAGAGACTTTTCTGTGTCTTTAGTATGATTCGCAGGATCATACTGTTCTTTTTAAAACAGAAAGATCTCAAATGAAAATTAGAACAGTCTCCTCAGTGTCTTTACTGAAATATTTGCTGAGTAGATTATAACTCTAAGTCATAATGAGATTGGTTTGCTGCTACTGTGGGCCTAAATATAGGTTCTATCCTTGGAATTAAATGATCTTTGGAGCCTAAATAATCCTTAGAGACCGCTGCCAATTTACTTATTTAGACAAAACCATATTGTATCTCATGGCAAACTAAACAGGGATGCTTCATTTTACTTTTGGTACTATAACACAGGCCTTGGTATTTAGTGATCATGGAGTATATGTAAATGAGCCAACACAGACCTATTTGAATTTAGTTCTTAAAGGTATTTATTTATTTGCATTTGAGGATACTTTTCAAAAGTTTCTTTTCTTGACTGCCCCAAAACTTTGACATAAAAAAAGTGAACCCATTTTTTCCTCACCAACTTTTGTGTGTCAATTGTTAATGTGGATTTGATGTGTTAAGAAAGTTTAAGTTAAAAAGAAATTTAGATCTATAACCTTACTACAGTAATTTCTTCACCTTAATGAAATCTAAGATTTTAAAAAAATTCTGCAGCTGTCAATGTACTGGATTTATTGTCAACGTATCAAATGGTGGAGCTATTGGGATGAAAGACCAAATGAGAAATTGATGTCTTACTAAAATGCTGAACACTAAGTGACCTCTGGGGTGCTGAGAATTCTTTTGGCTCAATAATATGTGTGTAAAGCCCAGAAAACCCAAATAACAGCAAAAGAAACAGGGAGAGAAGAAGCAGTAGTTTGGGTCAGTGAGAGAGTATCTGTTTCTTTAGTGGTGTAATGAAAAGAACACCTGATATGGCTTTAGAAGACCAGCATAAGTTTGAATTCGGTTTCAATTACTACTTGCGAGATCTTAGGCAAGTCGTTTTACTTTTCTGAGCCTCAGCTTCTCTTTTGTAAAACAGAGATTTAAAAAATCCCTAACACAGTTGTTGAAAAGGTCAAAGTGCTTTTCGTACTAAAAAGACCTATACCAGTGGTTTTCAAGTCAGGGTGATTTTTCATACCTGGCAATCTCTGGACATCTTTAGTTGTTACAACCAGGAGCGGGTAGACTACTAGCATCTATTGGGTAAAGCCAGAGATGCTGCTGAACATTCCATGATACACAGGCCAGCCCCTCACAACAAAGACTTATCTGGTCTAAAAAGTCAGTAGTTCTGAGGTTGAGCTACCAATGCCTTTGGCTTCACTGTTGCATTCTTTGTTAACCGTTCAGAATCTAATTAAGAGCTTTCTTCCTCAAGCAAACCTCGAGTAATGCAATCACAATAACTACTTCTCTAAGTGCACGGCTTCTTCTAGAGTGATAAACTCTAGAAAAAAATCAGTCTTCTCTAACCAACATGTACCAATCACATGTCTGTAAAGGAAGACTAGTAACTATGCCTTGAACATGCTAAACTCATGACACCTGACTTCTCAACTGTATCGCCTAAGAGCTCTATTTCACATGAAATGGTGAAGAGATGTAGGTACAATTGTGAGCCACCACCAACAGAATGAATAGGAGAACATTTTGGAAACTCATAGAAGTGGAACAGCTATTTGACTAGGCTGTTTAACAATATAGTTTTGTTTTTTCTATGTCTAAGTTTCTCCCTCTGAAAAATGGGACTTGGCAAGGGCAGTCACAGTCATAAAAAAGATGGAAGCTCTCTGCTGTTGCTATCAAGGGGACATCACGTTACCCTTTCCTGTCCAGGTGAAGAAGCATGAAAGAAAATGAGAATACATGTTTTGTCACATATCCTGAACATGTGACATCACTGCACATTTTCATAAACAAAATAGAAAATACACCATTTCCAAATTACTACTGAAAAGTCCAGTTAGTTTAATCAAAAGTGAAACAGTAATTTAATGTGGAAAAAAAAACTATTTATACTAACTATGTGACTCGGACTGTGTCTAAACATATAAACCGGTCTGGCTGGTTAAACCCGCCAAGAAGTTGATGAATAGAAGTCATTAGAGGAGATGATGCTCTTTTAGTCTTTTAGAGATAAACCTTTAACCTAACTTTAAGTGAATCACAAAATTAGGTATCTTTCTAAAAGTTTTACAGGCAATTGTGAACATTCAATTAATAAAAAGAGAAATGCCTTTATTTGCTTAGTGTACATGGATATGAAAAACAAGGAAAGGTGCACATGCTATTCAATAGACATATGATTAAATCCAGATAATTTAGTCAGAAATCCTATTTGAAGGGAAAGCTATTTATCCAAATGAAATCATCCCCTGTATTTGGTTGATGCAGAAAGTGCCTTAATTTTCCCTTACATACGAAAGAGGTAGATCTTGATGCTCAAATATATATATAATGTAAGCATTTTTACAGATTGTTATCAGATAAGGACTTGCAGCACATCTTTAAAGGCTCTTGGAAAGCAACTGAACTTGGATCATTCTTAGCTAACTTATCTAACACACTTCAAATACTTTAAAATAAAACTAATCCCTGCACTGGTGGGTTGAAAACTTTTCCTATCCCCAGGGCACTAAAATAATACCCTTTCGAACAGTAGGTGGAAGTATTTTAGGCGACAGCTCTCTAGTTATAACAAGGCAAGTCAATTTTTAGGAATTAGGGATGCTAATCACAGTATCTCAAGATGTGCATTGCTGGGGAGTGAAAGACAAGACCACAAACTGACATGACCGCAATGTGCTACGATCCCGAGAAAGAGATTTAAACGGGAGGGAGACTTGGCTTCATCCATCATAAAGGTCAAGATAATTGGCCACATACAGCAAAATCAACACCCCTAGCAGATAAGCCTAGAAACTCAGCTTCCTGCTGGGCTAAGTGGTGGCAAGCCCAGGTGGAGGAGGAGAAGGTCTGAAAATATGCATGTAAGAATCCAAGGCACTGTAATGACACCATCAAATTTAGCATTAAATATATTTTACAATCAATTGAGATACTGTAAGTTGCCCTCAAACATGCAAGAAATGCTTTTGGGGTTTTACCAGATGGTATACTCTTTCATGTTTATGCTGCTCTAGTGTTTTTGTACTGTAAAAACTCTCAACATTATAGATGTACTTGTGTTAACCAATGAATCTATAATAAATGCAATTTATGGTTTGATGCTATTACTAAAATATGACTATATGTAAATTCAACTTCTCTTAAATGTTCCAATTAATCTCAAAACCCTAAGCTAAGACAAGCATTGACAAAAATAAAGGTGTCAGAAAATTCGCATAACGGTGAAATAACTGAGTGAAAAAGTTGCCAAGTAGACTGAGTTTGCATATCTAGTAGGAGCCTATTGCAGAAATTATCAAAGGCATATATGTATTTTAAAATGGGAAGTCCATGATGGCAAAGTTTGTGTCAACACACAGTGATACATAGGGCTAACTTCATGGGTGTGTAATCTGTGCAGCTGCATAGGCCCCATATTTGATGTTTTGTTGTTGCCATCTTGAAACTCTTAGTAATTTTTTAATAAACAAAGATACCTGCATTTGCATTTTGCCCAGGAACCCACAAAGTATGTAGCCAATCATAATTGTATGAACAAATTCATCCCCACAGAAGTCCTGCTGTCTTAGACTTTTTGGTAAGGCTCCTCATAAGAAATGTCATCGTCAAGGCAGAACTTAAATGGAACAGGAGGCAGCTTCAGTGAGCAGGGAAAGCATTTTGGGAAAGCTAAAAATGTAAAAGACAAAAAAACAGTTCTAGATTTTGAAGAAATGATTGAGTCTTTCCACTCCCAGAAAGTTGAGTTAAAATCTTCATGTAGAAAGCAGCTCTTTGATTGCTAAACAGAAGTCACTAGGAGGAAAAAAAATCCAATGTCTGAACCATAGGACATTGAGAAGCAAATTAATTTGAGTTCTTTTCTGAAGTTCATTTAAAAGGACTAACTGGAACAGTTTCAAAGAAAACAGTTAAAGGGCTGCTTACGAATGCTCAAGTTGGTCCTAATTAGCACTCGGAGTAGGTTTGTCATAGTGTTCCCAAGAGTAAGTAGAAGCATAAAACTATGCTCAAGTATTAGCAGTGATTTAAAAGTATGCCAGTGGGTGGGAGTGGATAAGATTATTTACTTTATAAAATGGAAGAGTTAAGCATGGAGGAAGCACTTGCAAGAGAAAAAGTGGGCATTTTTGAGGAAAGTAAGGAAGAAATAATTAAAAACAATACTAAAAAGAGTACTATAGCATACAAAATGCTCAAAGGAGTTAGTGAGGACTTACTACATGGGCACTAATGAACACTAATACACTCTCCAGGATTTGAGGTCTAAGGCTATTAGTGTATTAAAAGTTCTCACGCTTGTTCACAATAGGTTATATCTGAGCAATCCTCCTTCTAGGAAGTTAAACTGTCCTCAGATGCAGAATAATAACTAATGCATGTATAGTGCACCATAATTTACATACATGATCCTTACATAAAAGATGTATTATGCTTATAACATCCTTGTAATGTGCATAGTATAATGCCACTTGACAGATGAAATAATGAGGCTCAGATAATGAAAGTGAATTTTCTAAGAACACAAAACAGGAGGTAATAGTCATCTAATTCCTAGACCTGTGCTTTTACCACCATAAATGTGAATGACATGTAATAAGTTCAAATGTTAAAACATCATCAACAACAATAATAATGACCACAGGGCCTCTTCTGAGCCCTGCTCACCTACCTTCCTTCCTTCCTTCCTCCCTCCCTTCTTCCTTTCCTTCCTTCCTTCTTCCTTTCCTTCCTTCCTTCTTCCTTTCCTTCCTTCCTTCTTCCTTTCCTTCCTTTTTTCCTTCCTTGTTTCCATTATTTCTTCTTCTCACCTACCTATTCAACATCCATCCATCCATCCGTCCATCCGTCCATCCATCCACCCATCCACCTATTCATATATCCATGCATTATACAATCTTCTAGCTGAATTCTAGTTTCAAAAAAATTATAAGTGAACCCCCAAGTTTTCTCTACATCTGTCCTTAAAACAGTACTTCTTAGAAACGTCCCCTGGCAATATGTCCATTCATCAGATTGATCCTTTTTCTACTTATGCTTACCAGTGGATGGCAATTGGGGTAACTGAGTATGTGACAACAGTGGCTTTCATGTGACTTTCAAAAGGTATAACTGGTGTATCGGTGAGGCTGGTAGGCAACTGGCACTAAAATTGTTCAGTAAAAGAAAGTCGTATTTTGTAGCCATTTGCCTCTTCCCTTGCCCTTTCCTCCTCTGGTCTCTATTCCATCTCTTATTTGCTCTAATGAAACTTAACTTTTAATTAAGATGCTAAGAACTTCCAAAGGCCTTACATTTTAACAAGGAATTTTACAAAGGAAAAATAAAAGGAGAATGCCTACGGTGAAAAGAGGGAATCCTAAGAAAGGGGGACTAGCACTTTGGGTGACCGAGACGGGCATATCACCTGAGGTTGGGAGTTCGAGATCAGCCTGACCAACATGGAGAAACCCTATCTCTACTAAAAATATAAAATTAGCCAGGCGTGGTGGCACATGCATGTAATCCCAGCTACTCGGGAGGCTGAGGCAGGAGAATCGCTTGAACCCGGGAGGCGGAGGTTGCGGTGAGCTGAGATCACGCCATTGCACTCCAGCCTGGGCAACAAGAACGGGAACTCCATAAAAAAAAGAAAGAAAGAAAGAAAGAAAGAAAGAAAGGAAGGAAGGAAGGAAGGAAGGAAGGAAGGAAGGAAGGAAGGAAGGAAGGAAGGAAGGGAGAGAGAGAGAGGGAGAGAGAGAGAGAGAGAAGGAAGGAAGGAAGGAAGGAAGGAAGGAAGGAAGGAAGGAAGGAAGGAAGGAAGAGGGGAAAGTATCAGGGATTTCCCTATGAGAGAATTTCTACTCCAGTAGGGAAATACAGGAATACTGAAGAATTTTACTCTCCATTCCTAGTTTGGGGTTTCCAAGAACCTAAATTTACTACCAGTCTTCTCATCTCTTCACATCCAGCACTGATAACAGAATGACTAAACAAAGCCTTGGTATCTACATTAGACTATAATGACTGCTCTAAACTGGAATGCAGTTGTCCCTTCACATTTGTGGGGGATTGGTTCCAGGACCCCCATCAGATACCAAAATCCATGGGTAATCATGTCCGTTGTATACAATGGCATAGTATTTGCATAGTCTATGCATATCCTCCTGTATACTTCAAATCATCTCTAAATTATTTATAATACCTAATACAATGCATATGCTATGTAAATGGTTGCTCTACTGTATTTTTTAAATTTTGTATTTTTTATTGTTGTATTATATATATAATTTAAGATATTTTCAGTCTGGTTGGTTGAATTTATGAATGCAGAACCAATGAACATGGAGGGCCAACAACACTTGGCTGAGGTCAGAAATGTGATACTAAGAGTTGCTGTCAACATCTGCATAAAAAACAATATTCTCCCTTCCTACACTGATTTTTGGTTGAAAATTTACATGAGAAATTTAGACAAGAAGACAAGAAATTCAGTTTTTTTCATCTCCTACTTTCTCATCCACCCACTACATTCTGGTTTTTGACCCAGTCACTGAAATCAGCCTTACCAAGGTCACTAACAATCTTGTTTCTGAAGCTATTAATCACTCCTTCCTGCTTGGAATACTTTTGTCCTTTGGCTTTCTTGACACTCTGTTTCTGATTGTCCACTTATCTCCTTGGCTACCCATCTCCTTTGCAGACTTTTCTTCCTTTGTCTGTCCCATATAGATTGGCATTCCCTAGGGGTTTCTCCTGGCCTTTGATCTCTTTCTCTTTATACTCTCCCCCGGTGTCCTCACACATTACCACTGTTTCAGTTACTTTCTACATGCTGACAATTCCAAGAATTCCATCTGAGTCTGATTTTTTTTTTTTTTTTGCCAGGGCTTCAGACCTGTAGATATATACCTGCTGCATGGTTTGAATGTCTGTCCCCTCCAAATCTAATGTTGAAATGTGACCTCTAATATTGGAGGTGGGGCCCAGTGGAGGTACTGGATCATAGGAACACATCCCTAATGAATGGCTTTGTGCCATCCTCTTGGTAATGAATGAGTTCTCACTCTGAGTTCATGCAAAATCTCGTTGCTCAAAGAGTGTGGCGCTTCCCCCTTCACTCTTTTGCCATGTAACATTGCCTGCTCTCCTTTTGCCTTTCACCATGATTGAACACTTCCTGAGACCCTCGCCAGAAGCAGATGCTGGAGCCATGCTTACATAGCCTGCAGAACCAGGAACTAACGAAACCTCTTTCCTTCATAAATTACCCAGCATCAGGTATTCCTTTATAGCAATGCATAATGGTCTAACACACCTGCCAAGTGGAAATTGATACTAGTTTATCTGAAACATCTCTCAATACAACATGCCTAAATCTGAATTGTTCTCCCTAAACGATTCAATCTCCTGTCTTCCCTGATCAAATGAATGGAAACACTACCAAGCCAGAAACTTGGGCTCTGCTGCCCACCCCACTACCCGAGTCTATTGCCGAATCCTGTAAATTCGATGTTCCAAATCTCCCTCCAGTCATAGGCTTCTTTCCAACCCTACTGCTAAAGTTTTGGTTCAGACCACTCTCATCTCTTACCTAGATTACAGTGTCACTGTCTTTTACCAAGCTTCTCTGCCTCTTGTCCTATTTACTCCATCATCCACATGACAGCCACTATGATGGTTCTTAGGTGTAAATTTGATCATGCTTTTTTCAACTGTTCACTGGTTCTCCAATGTGCTCACAAGGCTCTGGATAATTTCACTTCTGCTTACTTCCCTAGCCTAACCTCTCTGACTAACCCTGATCCTAATAGTTCAGCCATTCAGCGACATTGAATTTTTCTTGCACATTCTTCTCTTCACCATTCTCCCAGACATTGACATTCTAGTCCTATTTTGTAAAAAAGAAAGTTTATTCCCTGAATAATTCTTTGTTTCTCTTCCTCTCTCCATTTAGACAGTACTTCCTCCTGAAAGTGTTTCTGACTTCCTCTCTCAGTGCCTCATCTTAGGCATAGGCATCTTTCCTCTGTGCCTGAATAGTCTCCATATTGCCAAGACATGTCACCTTGAAATGCAGTTGTATATTTACCAGTCTACAGCCCCACCAGACACTGCTATATGAGAAAAAAGATTTGTCTATTACAGTTCACCTTTGTGTCTTGATTAGTTAATGGAGAGACTGCAACAAAGTAGGTACTTACCAAATAGTTGTTGAAGGAATAAATAAGCTTGGTGGTTAAACCTGTTTTTAAAAGATTTATATTGTAAAGTTAATTTTTTTTAGTGGAATATACTCAGTAAAAGTAGACCAATAAATAAACCCTCTGATTCAGTCAACTTTGGTTCTAAGGAACACTCATTCTCAAGCCTGAAGATTTGTATTTATTGATCATAAATTTAAAACAGTGCTAATATGGTTTGTGATATCTTCCTGAGAATTCTAACTACAGGTCAATAGGCCCATTAGAAACCATCAGGAGTGTCGAGACCATCCTGGCTAACACGGTGAAACCCCGTCTTTACTAAAATTCTAAAAAATTAGCCGGGTGAGGTGGTGGGTACCTGTAGTCCCAGCTACTCAGGAGGCTGAGGCAGGAGAATGGTGTGAACCCGGGAGGCGGAGCTTGCAGTGAGCCGAGATCGCGCCACTGCACTCCAGCCTGGGCGACAGAGCGAGACTCTGTCTCAAAAAAAAAAAAAAAAAAAAAAAAAAAAAAAAAAAAAATCAGGAGTGAGGGAGTGAGTAGTGCAGAAACAGGCACAGAGGGGACCAAGCATTCTGAAGGTCCATGCATGGCTGAAGCTTCTATTTCTATGGATATGTTTTGGCTTACTTAATCCCTTACCACCAATTTCACCATTGTTTCTTCACTTTTATAGCAGATTTAGTATGTCATGTAGACTCAGCCTCTTCTCTTTGTACCACCCTGCTCAAACCTCCTGTATCCTAACACTGGAGCTTAAAATACAGTTCAGCTTTATGATGGGTGGAGTGGCAGGGTCTTGGGTATGTTCAACTTGAGATTGCTGAGGATTGTGCTGTCTAATTTGGGTGGTGCTAGCCATATGGAACTATCATGAACTTGAAATATGACTAGTGGGACAGAGAAACGGAGTTTATTAATTCAAATTTAAAGAACTACATTTAATTTAAAAACGTCTAAATATCTTTGAAATAACTTGGATGTGTGTTCATTTGTTCAACTGTAAATTTTATGTAATCTAAACCAACTCTTCCTAATCAAAACTCAGCTCCCAAATTGAGATGTGCTAAAAGTATAGAATATACACCCGATTTTGAAGCCTTAGTAACAAAAAAAGAATGTATAATACCTTACTCAATTGTTTATGTTGGATACATGTTAAAATGATACTATTCTTGAATACACAGGGTTAAAGAAAGTATATTATCAAAATTAATTGTATCTGCTTCTTTTTACCTTTTTAATGCCATTATTAAAATATTTTTAAGTTACACATGTGGTTCTTATATTTCTTTTGGATTACATTGGCTTAGGGGCCAGGGAGGACCTAAGGTGAACTAGGGGCCTTTAACCCTTCCTGCTTCATCGCTTTGGAAAATAAACAAGACTAAAATTAATTACAACTCTACAATATTAGCTAACATTTACTGAATACCTACTAAGTGTCAGACACTGCTCTAAATTCTTTACAGGCAAACAATTTTCATAACAACTCTTTGATGGTATGATTTTTATTCTCATTTTAAAGATGAAGAAATGAGCCATAGAGTTGAAGAAGTGAGTAATTGGTAGAGCCAGGATTTAAACCCAGATAATATCTGATTTAGTAGTATTCACAACCAGTGAAACAGAAAAATTATATTTGAAATATGCTACTTAGCACAAGAAACTGCAGTAGTAGTTTTGTGAGCTCTACTTAAGGAGTCATTAATGCATTATACAGCATTTATGGTCACTGAATGAGTGAGTCTGCTGGTTGATCTACCTAATACCAAAAAATAATGAAGCTTGCTCTTCATATGCACGAATAAATACAGAGCTCTGTTTGTCAGGTATTGTTAAAATCTGACAAACATTAGGTGAACTCATGGAGATATTTTAAATAATAATCAGGATTATTTGTTTGTTGCAAACACAAATGCCAAGAAATCCTAACTTCCTTGTGGATGAAGTGAAATTAATTTTCTTTACAATCAACTTGTCCACAAAATATTTTACACTAACATGCTTTTAGTATGTTTCTATCTGTACATTTGAATGTACTTCCTCTCATTCATAACTTCATTCATTCATTCATCTTGAATTATTAACTGAGTGTCAATATGTTGTAAGGACTGGGTAGGAAATGGATATACGAACAATCTAAGAAGGGAATTTGTGCCTGGAGAAAAAGATAGTGTAAATGGGGACTTATGGTTCTATATACCCAATCTTTCTGTGAATTATACAAAGTTTTTAATTGTATTGTTACAAATTTTTAGACTGTATTTGTAAAATACGTCATTTTTATTTTCTTAAAGTTTATGTTTGTATGATATTAATACTCAAAACACACACTCTCAGTATTGGTTGGACATTTTAAAATTGGCATCATAACAGAGGATTCAACACTTGGTCTCAGCTGTTCTGGAAATAAGGCAGCTGCTGAGTGAAAACGGATGCCAGGAAGAACCATGCTGAGGATAAAGCAAGGACATTGTGGGAAGCACAACTTTATAATAACTTGAGGCATTCCATCTAATGACATTATAATTTGGCTCTCACTTATCAGGTAATGCACCAGACAGCTCCAACTATCATTTGTCTAGCATCCATTAAGTACTGTCTTCCTTATAATAGTTAGCTTTGTGTGTTGGACAATAATGAGGTGAGGGGAACCATCAAAGGCATATGAGAAATAAACCTTAATGACAACAAACAATTTGTCAGACATTCTTTTCCTTCAGCTTTAACATTTGGGTACCATATAGTGAATTAAATGATCTAACCCATCTCATTCATCATTTGAACCACAGAACAAATTGTTAAAGTCAAGCTTCTCTGGAAGATTACCTGACAGGTGATATATGAAGCCATCGAGGAATTGTATGATGAAGGGACATTAAAGATGACAAGTGATGTGTCAGGCTTCTAGGCCAGTTACTTTCATTTTGTAACAGGAGCACATACATTCCTGGCTAAATGGTGTGGGCTAACTTAACTAAGTTTGACTTGATATAGACTGTGGACTTACATCCACAGTTTTAAGGGACCACAGCACAAATACATAGAACATAATTACTGATGTCACTTTCTGTAACATTTCTTCATTTAGTGAACCCTTACTGAGTATTTACTTTAGGTCAGAACTATTCAAGGGGCAAGCTTTTTCTTTTGGAGACTGAGAAAGTTAATAGGTCCTGTTCTGGATCAATAAGCTAGGAAGCAGCAGACCAGGGGCTCAGGCAGAGTTCTTCTGACTACAAGTTTGGTAGTGAGAACGGCGCAGCTTGCTGCTTCTCAGCACTCAGTGATAAGTAATAACTTCCATAATACTTCCACCACCTCCTGCCACAGTGAAAGCTGCTCCAGCATAGCAGGACCTGGCTGAATTTGTCTACATAGAGAATTTGATATAAAGTAACCTGAATCTGAGCTGTAAATCTGACGTTTAATTCTCTTTCAAGTTGAAGAAAGAACAGAGAAGGCAGAGTACATGGATAAGTTGTTTTAGACATTTTACAAAAGTGAAGATTCCAAGCTTTGATTTTCAAGGTTCAATTCTGCAGATTAAACTAACTTAGTGCTACTGTTAGACTCATGCGGTTCCTTGTCTGCTTGCCTTCCTTCCTTCCTTCCTTCCTTCCTTCCTTCCTTCCTTCCTTCCTTCCTTCCTTCCTTCCTTCCTTCCCTCCCTCCCTCCCTCCCTCCCTCCCTCCCCTCCCTTCCGCTCCCCTCCCCTCCCCTCCCCTCCCCCCCTTCCTTCCTTCCTTCCTTCCTTCCTTCCTTCCTTCCTTCCTTCCTTCCTTCCTCTCTCTTTCTCTCTTTCTCTCTCTCTTTCTTTCATCTTTCCTTGCTTTTCAGATGGAGTCTCACTCCATCACCCAGGCTGGAGTTCAGCAGCGCAATTTTGGCTCACTGCAACCTCTGCCTCCTGGGTTCAAGTGATTCTCCTGCCTCAGCCTCCCGAGTAGCTGGGATTACAGGTGTGCACCACCACACCCAGCTAACTTTTGTATTTTTAGTAGAGAAAGGGTTTCACCCTGTTGGCCAGGCTGGTTTCAAACTCCTGACCTCAAGTGATTCACCCACCTCGGCCTCCAAAGTGCTGGGATTACAGGCATGAGCCACCGTGCCTGGACACTTTTGTATTTAAATATTTGCTTCCAGACTTGGGGATATACAAAGAGCCTATGTGGTTCCAAGGAACATGTATCTTCCTGCAAAGGAGCAAAACTCAAGACCTAAAGTAGACCAAATAGACAATAAAAAGCTGGAGGGAAATGAGTGTTTCCTTAATATTTACTGGTTTAGATTTTGTGCTAGTCCCTTTTACATAATTTTATCTATCACAAAAATTCTATGGAGTTTTCTTTTCTTCATTTTACTAAAGAAAAAACTGAGGTTTAGTAAGTTTAACTAATTTGCCCTAAGTCACCAGCTAGTAAGTGGTAGAGCTGAGGGAAAAACACAAATTCACTTAAAATCAAAGCTTATTTTACACAGCACACTGCCTCATGCCTACGATTTGTCTCTAAGTTTGCCAACTCATCAATTACCTTGCAGGTAGATGGAAACAGAGCTTCTTATCTCTCACTCAGCCTTTCTCTTGCTTTTTTTTTTTTTTTTAAATCAAAATGAGGTTGTGGCTGTTGGTCTCTCAAGCTAACACTCTTGGAATAATGTTTAACTCTTTACATCCTTTAGTAGAAAAGACTTCCCAGTCCTTCCTATGTGCTACGTTTCATATGAAGAGAACCCCCTTCTTTTTAGACTGGCTTTAGGGTATGCAGATCTAACTAATCATAATTTTTAAAAGGTTATTTAGAAGTTATCTTATATACAGAGATTACCAACTTTTAAAGGATTAGAATACAGTGAAATGTACTCTGTTGTGTAATTACAGTTTGTACCATGTAATCTTTCATATCTGTTTGCTGAAATACTGGCCACCATTTAAGGATACCTTACCTGCCATTTCTTCTGAAAGGTTTTCTTTGATTTTGCTGTACATCTTTAGGTCCCCCCTTCTCTTATGGCATATGTCACTGTATTCATATTTGCAGAATATGAACTAGATGCCAGCCACACTATGGTGAGTGAAACATCATCATTTTCCTCATGAAGCTTAAAATCTTGCAAGGAGGAGAGACACTAACCCCATAACCATACAACTAGTAAAGGCATAATTCCAGTTATAACTGTCATAAAAGAAAACCCCCCAGCTATTATGCATTGTGTGGAGAAAAATAAAAATACAATAAGTGATTATGCATTTTTTCTGTTTATATTACTCTAGGTAATGTGTTCCCCTCTCTAACCTGACATATTTCTTATACTTACTATGATATGCAAAGAACCCAACTTGCAAAAGGAGAATTTATCTTTCTCAAAAGTTTACTATGCTTCTGTACTGGCGAAGCAAAGATGTTTGGGGACGAAACGTGTAATGCTGATTTCATTGAGACCATGAAACCTCTCTGATCCTCAGGCCAAGAAATCACTTAAGGATCTACAGTTTAAATGAATTGTCAAATAATAGAGTGTTAAATTGAGGAAAATCTTTAGAGTTAATGAATCCATAAGGTTCCAACTTTCATCTTTTACAAGGCAGTACAACTTTCATGGGGGAAGATGGAGGGTTACAATTTTGCTAAGCGAGGTTGTTACATAAAACCCATCATCCATTTGCCTGTGATTTCATAAATGAGAAGACATTTGGAAAGCAAAAACAAAAAAGGTAGAAAAACATTATCTTAGTATAAAGAACAGCCTTTGTTAAGGAAGGACTAGTATAACTAATTTATAGCAATATAGATATAGCTGCAAATATAAAACAGATTAAAATGTTACAGCTACATAAATATTGTCTTTATCTTCCTCATTTCATCTTAGACTGGTTAAAACCTGGAGGTTTGAGAAACCCCTGATCTTCTCCATACTCTTCAAAAGGGCAATGGCTGACCAAGATTACTAGTGACGTTAAGGCTGGAACCTATACCCAGGTCATGGGAACCCCCTGCACTGCCCCTTCTAATCACCCTCCTGCTTGGACCCTGGGAGCATGACAAAGAATCAGGTGGGAGGAAGGTGAATTCTGCCCCATATGTAGGATGAGCCTGACTCTGGGGTCAGGGAGATACGTAGAGGGAATGGAATAAAAGTGGGAGACATATTCTGAGGAAAGATGGATGTACTTTTGGTTCCTAAAATATTCTCCTCTTTCTACCCCTTTCCCCTCCCCACATCAACAATGTATAGGAAAACGGATTATGCAAACTATTCACAACAGTAAATCCATCAATCAAGTAAAGCTTGACCACAATTCTATTTATCTTCTTCTTTTTACAGATAAGAAAACTGAGGCTGAAGATCATACAACCAGTAAATAGAACAGCCAGAAATTAAATGTTATATATTGGCCCTGAAGTGGGGATAAAGAAGCTAAAAGAAAGTATACTTTACACTAAATTTTAAGGTATCCAAAAGCAAATCAATAAGCCATACTCTAGTTACATTAAGCTATTTTCACAAGTGCTATATTAAGTAATATAAAATTACCATTTTTGTAGGTCAAAAGTAATGGAATATCATGATTGTATATGGTTTGATCTAATATATATCATTATCAAGTTCTACTAATCCAGAGTTTTCTGCCTTTACTTAACCATCACAATAAACTAAGGACTTCCAAGCTAATAAGAATAGTGACAGAGATAATAATTAGAAAAGTATTCATAACAACATTATCAACAAACACTTCTACCATTTTTTGAACAACTACTTCTATGTATTTTTTTATTGTAGTAAAAAATCCCTAACAAAAAATTTATCATCTTAATCATTTTTAAGTGTGAAGTTCATTAGTGCTAAGTATATTTACATTACTGTGAAACAGATCTCTAGAACATTTTATCTTGCAAATTTGAAACTTTGTACTCCTTAAACATGAAGGACCCCATGAGAGACCATGTGGCTGGCAGTGTCAGACTATAGGCTTTTTCAAGAGAAGTCAATCTGGAATTTTGTGTAAAATTTTCCAAGCTTTAATGTTAGCTTTAAAAATAGCTTTATCAAGATATAATTCAAATACCATAAATCTGTCCCTTTAAAGTGTACATTTTAACGGTTTTTAATCACCCCCAAAGGAGATCTTGTACCATTAAGCAGTCACTGCTCATTCTCCCCTCCTCCCAGATGCTAGTAACCACCATTCTGCTTCCTGTTTCTATGAATTGACTACTTAAGTGCTAGTAGCCTATCATTTTTGAGTATGTAAATCTGCAAGGTGCATTACACACTTTAATCCTAACAAAACTATGAATTAAGTGCTATTATTCTCACTTTATAGTCTAGAAAATGAAAAAGTTTTAGTAGATATAAAGTTACATTTGAAAGTAATTAATTGCTACATATTTTCAAATCTGTTATATTCAAGTTAGATACGAATAAGAATAATTTCTACCATAGAGAAGATTTTTCGTATACTGGATTATTGTTGAGTGGTAGTGGTGTTGGTGGATTCCCAAATTATCCAAATAATGGAGTTCAATAAATACTTGTTGAATGACTAAGTGAATGGTGTGACAGAATACCTTCTTAAATAAAAGAGGCCCAAGACAATATGAAGGAGAAATAGAAGAAGAAATTGAAGAAGAATATACAAAAGCTCATGGTAACACTCTCCATGTAGAGAAAGTTTTTGCCTGGTTCTTCTATCAGCAGCAAAAAATTACAAAGACCACATACTATGAGCCACACTGTATTAAAAAAAAATAGATACACTTCTTGTATAAACACAAGATATCCAAAGAAATTGGAAGAAAAAAGGACTTAGTTGTAAGAAAAACAACATTCTATTCTGGAATACTATTGACAAATTTAATTGAACCCTGAAGGAAATAGGATATTTTAAAATAGGTTAAAATGTTAAATAGAACATTAGCTAGAGTATTATAGTTAGCACATAAACAAGTAAGAGAAACTGAGTATGGAAGAATAAATGAAGCTCTAGTCAGCACTTACAAAAGGATGGACAATCGTTGGTTAGAGAAAAACACAAGCTTTGTGCTCACACTTCAACTTTTTTTTTTTTTTAACAAAAAGACAAAGTTGGAGAAAACAGTTGTACTAGAGACTTGATCATTCATAATATCAATGAAACAGAGTTGAAGTAATGAGTGGCAAATATTTGTATGAAAGAGCATCCTTATTTTTATATTATCCAAATGGGATTTACTTTCAAACTGAGGTCTCCTTCTACTTTCCAAATTTAAAGAAAAATTACATAATAAATAATTCTTCCTTGAATAAATAAATGTAAGAAAAAGTGAACTTATGAAAAGGACAGTTGTACATAAAATTTATATTTATACTTACATCCCTACACTAATAAAATGACTTTTAAAAAGTAAATACAATAACTTTAGATTTCTAAAGAATAACAAAAATTACATGCATTTTCATCTATAAATAAACACCTTTCTTGCTACTTTTCTTTTTGTATTAAAACTCCCCTGACAAAAAAATTTTCTTCCAATGCACAAAACTTTTCAGAAACTTAATATATCTAGGTTCCAATATACCTAGTGTTTTAAAAGATATTTTGTTTAAAATGAAGTTTGAAGGCAACTGGATTTTTGCTATGTGGAATCTGTGGAAATGCAAATGTCCAAATCTGATTTCAATGAGCTTTGACCTTCTGAGATTTGTCAGCCACCCAGATGTCAAATCTTTCTTTTTCCTTTTTGAAAAAGAAATTTATTCAATTCAATTCGATGCAAATTATTCTGTCATCTTTCAAGGACAAAAGACCGAACGAATTATGGATCTTAATTTTGACCTATCCAAATTACTTTTAACTATCCAAAGTAATGTCCTAGAAAACATGGAGAAGCACAGAATTTCTGTGCTGGGTGGCCTGTTGAAGATAATCGAATCAATTCCCCTTTTTTCACAGAGAAAGAAGCTAGATGGCTTCCCTAGATGTGACATAGTCAGAATTGTAGGCAAAATTCAAACACAGCTTTCTACTAACAACCTAAGGCCCAAACTGTTAACTTACTCATGCTCTTGTCCAGATCCTAGACAATATAAAGTCCCAGCTGAATAAATTCAATGGGACTATTTTTTGAGAAAGAAAATGCCAGAATATTGATGTGAAATAATAGCGATTTCTATACCTTAAAACATCATCATACATAAAAGGGGATTGCCAGCCTCTCTGTGTTGACACAGTGGTAAGAGCACTGGAGTGCTTCATCCCAAACTTAAAGCTAGCTGAATCATTTAATTTCTCTGTGTCTCAGTCTGCAAAATGGCAATAATATACCTTCCGCGTAGCTGAGAAGACAGAACCAGATAAGTGGTGTAAATGGACTCCAAGACTACAAAACTGCATGACACAGGCCCAGCCATAATTTATGCACAGACCTGCTTTGGTAGGTATGCCCTATTTGCACCAACAATAAAAGACCTTGAGACACAGATTAAGGGACCATCTAGCACGAACCCAAGAAAACCCAGAAAAAAATAAAAGGCAAACCCACTATGAGGCATGGAATAAAAGGAAGAAACACACCCTGGCATATTTGATGCTAAGAAGAAATAAGGTCATTTTGAAATTACAGGTACCTGTGTTACCCTTCTCCCCACCCCCTCATACTCTTTTCTAACACATTTTGGGGAGCTATGGAAAATGAATAGAAGAGACAAAAAAGTACTTTGCCCGGCAGGAATACAAAATTGTAAAAGCACAGACAGCACTACAGAGGCGTGCTGCCATTCACTCACAAAGAATTTTGTGCATGTAGATGGCTGATTAATTGCCGGCCTGCCTAGACGAAGCTGCAACAAGCCAGATACTGTCAGCATGCCATCGGTTACCATGGAAATGCACAAGGTTCCTGTTTCTGACAAACCCTTGAATACTGGATAGATTGTGCCATATGTAAATAAGGCAAATTAGTTTTCCTATATCTTCCAGACAAGGTTA
The DNA here is from genome assembly GCF_043159975.1 of Macaca nemestrina. Lineage (NCBI taxonomy): Eukaryota > Metazoa > Chordata > Mammalia > Primates > Cercopithecidae > Macaca > Macaca nemestrina. Next base: position 94,415,569 of record NC_092126.1, on the reverse strand, counting down.
GACGAAAAGAAAATATATCTGTTTAAACATACTCTCTAACCTCTTAGATGTGACGAATGAGAAAGAGGAGATTCTTTCTTAGGAAACTAAACTCAGATTGTTACAACTGAAAGGCACTTGGGGAAAATGGCCAAAAAATGCAAAATGCATTGCCCATTTATAAGGAAGGACTTCAAAGTCAGCCATGCAAAGGTACATTTTATTAGACTTTTGTTTTGTAACCAGAAGACGCATTTTGTGGCATTTTCTTTACAGAATATAAAATGTCAAACAGTTATTTCTGTAATATTAGGTCAGAATTTTTATGTTTTATTACATAATTTTTACTTATTGCACAGTCTTTAGGCTCCAGAGGCTGAATACTGAGTCACAAACCAGCATGATAAAACAAATCAGGATAATTTATAATGCTTAACTCCATTACTGTGGACACTTATTTTGGCATTACATTGATTGGGGCCTTCTTAAAATTAAAAAGCAGTTTTTACCAGCACTGGACAACTTTATAACTTCTTTTCACATTCCAAAATTAATTTATAATTAATTAAATCTAATGTTACTTCAAAAAAATTCTTGTAATTATCATTAGGATACCTTAAAGTACGTAGTGACTCAAGTCTCTTATTTAATTCATGACCCAGGACTACTTTTCTGATGGTCAAGTGTAATTATATATTTCAAAAATTGAATCTGTTTACTTAAACAGTGAAAATGCCAAAAAGAGCTGGAGTACATTTTATAATATGGCATCTGTGAATAATTTTTAAGTGTGGATCTCTCAAAATGAAATGTCATAATATCTCTATTATCTACTTAATTTTAAATATACACTTTATCTGTGTTCTCAGTCAGATTTTCTATGGATACTTGGATATTAAATTTTGATACTTAAACCCCCATATTCATGTTACTCAAGAAAGCCACAACATATGAACACCAAAGATATCTACAATTATCCAAATTAACCCTTTCCTCAGTTTAAATTAGTGATCTCTTCCCTTTCTGGGTAAAGGCAGGAAAATATTTTATTTTCTATAAATAATCCACTTATTAAATATACCCAGAATTCCAATTTGGCAAAATATACTACATGTTATTCCATGTTTTTAGAATTCAGCAATGAATTCTAGCTGATGACTGTCAAACTTTAACATCCTGAATATATGTAATTGAATATTAGCCAAGAAAAATAAAGAGAAGCCACTATCTGAATGTTTTCGTTTTTATGTAAATAACATACTACATAAAACTATTAAACTACTGACTTTCAGTATTGCCCTGTTCAACATTTGTTTTTGCAAAAAAACAAAAAAACAAAAAAAACTCTTTATACTCTTCAATAGGAATGTAATATATAAAGTGAATGGTTTTTATGCCAATTTCTAAACAAATTTTTAAAGCACATCCTATTTACACAATAGTAAAGAAAGACTGAAAGAAAACTAGTGTTTAAATAACTCTGGTTAGAACAAGTAGCTGTGCCTGAAATTAACATGGTCATTCTTTCTCTTCTTCATTTTGTTTTACACAAGACCCAAACAGGTTGTCACACTTTAAAACTCCAGTCTTTTTGCACTGAAATAAATACATGACCTATAGATGACATTTTGTTTTGCTCTCTTTTTCTCCTCTAAACCAGACAGATAATAATTAAACGCATTGAGATTTCTTGGTTGGTCATATAATGATGTCCACTTTTCTTATTAGAAATCTTCCCAGGTTTTTACATTGTGAGCATGTGTATTTAAGGATTTAAATTGTAACCTCTACCCTAGAAGCGAAACATTTCACAATGGAAACTGGCCAAATTTCTTTTATATGTGTTATTATTAAAAAGCATGCTATCTTCCAAGTCACATAGTAAAAATATACATGTCATAAGTACTAGGAGTATGTTAGAAACAATATGATTGGTTCCATTCATGTTTTTAACTCTATACTTTAGAATGCATAATTTGCAAAATATACACTTTAAGATAAAAGGTAAATATGAGAATATTTTACCTATTGCTTAAATATGCTTAACTATAGTAAAATAAGAATATTAGCCTCCCGCATATCACCAGACTGTATTAAACACAGGATAGTCAAGGAGAGAACAGATAATTGTGAGGATAAATGTTTGCTGGGAGAAACATACACATTTACCACTTTTAAGAGATAGTGTGATAGTATGGAAAGAACCGACATTTCTTCATTCACTGGGAAATGTTTGTGTGCCAAGCACTTTATCAGTCATGGGAAGATGACAGTCAATAAGCCAGGTCCCTGCTTTCATGGATCTTAGACTCTAGAGGGGTAGAGATAAACTGGGGGAAATCAGACCCGAGTTCCCGAGTTCTAATCTTTGCTCTTTCTCTTGAATCCTGTAACTCCTTTTACTTGAATCGACTTTATGATATGCTATATTCTCTTCATAGTTTAGTTATTTCTGCATGTTTTTCTACTCTACTATATATTATAAATTTATTATGAGTAGCAAACATGGTATGGATCTTTTTCACTTTGGGATCTGCCACCATATTTAACCTGTGGTAGATTTTCCAACAATACTTGTTGAACAAATGAATTGATAATTCCTTCTAGTCGCTTATATTATCATTTCTAGGTAAGGTACCTAGCTCCAGGGGTTTGAGGCTTTTATACCTATAAATGAGGGTGTTGAAATGAGTCATCTTTAAAGTTAAAGTTTACAATTCCATAATATTCCTTAATGCTATATGTCAGTAAGCAAATTTACTCTTACTATTCTACTGACTCAGAACATTTTCGTCCTAAAAATGTTATTACTTACAACATTTGTTTCTGCTTTTCTGGCTATCTTTTTTCAAGAGTGATTTTAATATATAATCATTTTATTTTTCATGTAAAGTTATGCCAGATATGATATTAAATGTTAATTTAAAACATTAATATTTGCTTTTCAGATTTATGAAACAGGCAGAAAAATCACAAAAAGGAAAAAAAGTCAGTTTGAAGTGTGAAATCAAGTGAATGAAGTAAGACAGAAGCAATAATCTCTACAACAAAAGATGAGAACTTCCCTCTTCTAAATCCCATACACACATGGCTATTTGTTCCAAGCTTATGTGGATCATGGCTAATTTACAAACAGTGGGTGATGTGCTATAAAGAAAATGACTCATTGGCCCATCTGTAATTTAAATATGTGACAAAATGTTTAAATGTTTCAAACAATGGTTAATTATTAGAGACTTAACAGTCTGAAAACAAGTGTGGAGCTTTTTTTTTCTTTCTTTTTTTTCCTGGGTTTTTGGCTTCATTTTGAACCAGCTCAAAAGGACATCAGGTGTTTGCCTCTTCCTGAGATGCAGTACATAATCTTTAATTGGACATCTTGTTGGAAAATAAGGAGGAAAGTATCCTTTTTTTTTTTTTTTTGGAGAATAGCCTGGCCAACATTTATGTACTGAATGCTAATATATATAATTGAAAAAATAAAAAATTCTAGGTTTTACTTAAGATTTTCATCTACCATGAGAAGTCTTTCATTCATTTTCTTAGGACAAAGACAGCCCCAATCTCTATACATGAATATTTAAAAATAAAATTTCAAATTATTTTCATGTTGATGTTTATGTAGCCTATATCTTTGTTGACACAAAAAGAAGAGATTTTATTGCACAATAATTATAAGATCCTTTCCTCTAATCTCCAGTTAAGCACATATTATTTAACTGATTCTTTCAAAAGACAAACAAAATGAAAGAATGAATGTTAGTTGCTTTTCAATTAACTCAAAACAAAGGTTGAGCAGTGAAAAGTGCATCCAGTTAACTGACTATTGAGTTTATATAACTTCAATCAAGAAGTCCCTTAACAGACAGGAAGAGTTTTGGAGGGAGGCAGGGATTGATCGCTAACATACAGAATCTAAATGAAATTAGTTATTTGGTCAAGGTGAAAGAGAATAAAACAATAACTAAAACAAAGACCTAGGATATAATAACATGAAAATAAAATTTTAAGTAAAAGTTGATGCTATTTTTCTCCTTTAAAAGGAAAATCATTTTCAAATGCACATGCTGATCTCAAATAAATGTTTTGCTAGTATGTTTAGTTTGATTCTGCAAACTGCTTCAGATTGAAATGTATGTTGAAACCTAAAACTGATTTTTTTCACGTAAATCGCATTTAAAACTTCTTTAGCTAAAGGTATTACCAGTAAAGCTATTAACTTGAGTATGAGCTCTTTCTTTAGATCTCCAAAACTGCTAAATCATTGATAATATTACATTTTTCTTTCTCTTTATGAAAAATTGAAAAAAAATGACTTTTTTTTTTTTCATTTTAAGGGAAACAAGTCCAATTCAGAGGTTTTCATTTTAAAGGAAACAAGCCCAATTCAGAGGTCTAACAAGCCCTATTCATCTGAACCTTTTGAAAGAAACTTTACTTCCTTCCTCTGCTTGCCCTGAACCACGTCCTAGGAGCAGTTGATTGAGTAGGCAGATTTTCTTCAATAGTTTCTCAATTAGACATTTTCTATAGATTCTAAATATATTTGACTATATTTAATGGCAAATGAACCTAGTAATATGTCAACATTTTTTAACACTTGGCCCTGAAAATAAAAAAATCAAAAGTTTTCTCTCCTTTTTATTATCTTTATCTAGCTAGCTAGCTATAACAACATTATACCCTAAAGTTAATCCATAGGGTGAGCTTGGTTTAGTCTGTTAAATAAATATTGTTACTTAATGATTGACATGACACTTGGACTATCAGAATCTGTACATTTTGTTTTTCTACTTTGTTTTTCCTTCTGTGTCTGGGGAAACTAAAAACACCTTCAGTTTAAAAATTTCTTATGGGGTAGGCCTGCTGCCCTGGCAATTCTCATCATTTTGGGCACACTCACTTCTGAACAGTTGAGCTATCCATTCAGCATGTGATAGCTACTTGGAACCTGAAAAACATATTCAGAAGAACTAATCTTTATTTTTTGCCCAGAGTGCAATATAAATGCATAATTAGTGGAATTTATAGTTTGATACATAGTGAAAACATTTCAGCATTCCTGGAACATTCATACCCCAGTACTCTGCCTTCCAAATCATTTATCAGTAATGTCTGCAAAACCAAAATAACAATACCTGCTTAGAGAGCAATATTTGTTACACAGTAGGCACTTTATTAAAGAGGCTTTCCTTTTTTCCCTTAACCTTATGGATATTATGAACCTTGTACCTTATCAATTTTGTCAACAATTGAATTATATAATATTTAAATACTCTGACTATTAGAGTTCACTTTGCAAGCAAATTATAGTTACAAACATATTTGAAGGGGGAGGAAAACCCTATCAAACAAATTCTCATTATAATATATGGGACTAAGTAAGCATTTCAATAGTGTTCTCATTTATATAATAAAATCTTCAGTAATTCCTCTGTATCTGAACTCTGCTGATGGAGATACACTGCAGGGCACTTAGGCTGGATCGCTGATTCATGGCAAAGTTCAAATTTGTAGAGGACGCTTCACACACATTGATTTATTTACCTTTCAAGCCATGGTGGAGAGGTAATTATAAATTACTATAGTTTCTTGGAACACATTCATTCTGTGACTGTTATAAAAATTATATAGAATCAGGAAATAACTGCGCTTTCCATACTTAAAGGTTCGTGCATACATTTTCTAGATATAACATAGTATATATAAATGTAGGAGATTTCTGAACAAAAAATTCAATAATAAACCTCATTTTCCAATGTCAATATATATATTATTTCAACAGCTTTATTCTAAATCTGCTAACTCCCAAGTGCTGGTATTCTTCATCCTAGCTGGTTTCAACTCATGTCATGTTCTCCAGTGCCACGCTTGTGATGATGTTCCCTTGCAAATAGCTTGGTCTCCATTAGCTGACACTGGGTTGGATGACATTCTTAACTGTTTGTGATATAGTGTCTCTTTTTCGAACAAAGGTGTCATGTGGCCTGAAAAGCACACAAATGAGTCTCAACAGGAAAGTATCTTATAAGCAAACAGTAAGACATTCACCAGTCATTGTTTTCCCATGTACTGTAGGAACTGGACCCATTAATTTAGTATTTTTTCCTTCAGTTTACCTCTTCTTCCTTCCCCCTCTTCCTCCTTTCCTGTGTCCCTCCATCTCTCTGTTACTAATCAAATCACTCTCTTACAAAGGCCATCAGCGTGAGTATCTTCACGTATGAAGAGCAATCACCCTCACCATCTGCTCTATCAATACCTAAACACGCAGCCACCTTCCACACTATTTAAAGTCATCAGAAGACAGATTGCATCCCAGACTCCACCACTTGGTTGCTGTGTGACTTTGGGTCACTTACTTGAGCCTTCTAAGCCAGTGTTCTCCTCTGTAAAACGGAGGTAATGATATTGTCTCATTTAATTCATAGAACATTTTAGAAAGAATTGAAAACAATGTATATAAAAGTTTGTTTTAAAACTGCACCCATACAAACATAATAAAAAAACATGGTGAGGCAAAAAAATTATTCTGAAGGTGAAAAACTAAGAGTAGCATTTAGGTCATACTATATTTAAAAGAGATTGTTTTATATTTCATAAAGCATTTTATTTTATTGGTAAAAGTCCAACTATATTTGACTTCACTTGGCTTATATACGTAAGTGTTGTATGTATATATATTTAACCAATATTTATCTATTGATTAAAATAATACCTGTAATAACGAATTAAAATACTTTGTAGCTTTCAATGAGATAAATTAGAAAATTTTGATAGAAGTGTATTTCCAATATCTGCTGAGTCATTATTATAGGATTATTTACTACCCTCAAGTGCAAAATGACACCTATGATATATAATTCTCAAGAAAGGTGATTCATTAACTGTACTATAGGTTTTCCTATGTTCTCTCAGAATATCTATTTGAATACTGATCTTATTTATTAATGATCTAGTTTTTAATGAGTATATTGAGTGTACTGATATGCCCATTTAAATGATACAGATTTTTAAAAAATTCAACCTAGTGCTATGTTTGAGATCTAAAAGTAAGTTCTTTGCATCTACCTTCATATTACTGGCCACTTCTTCATCAGGAACAACCTAATATTAACATAAATGACAACCAAAATGCCTCATCTGCAATTTTGCTTCTCTCCTTGCTCCATGACTTCAGCTGACCCTACACTCAGACAATGGCAGTATCTTATTTATTTATTATTAGCAATTTTTCCTCCATAATGAACCACTTAATTACCAATTTGACACTCAGAACACTTCTACCTAGCAGCAATGAAGTGCTCTGGAACAACCAAGGCAAAGGCATCAGTCACTGTTTTCAACAAATGCAAGAAATTTTAGATAATTTCAGGGATTTGATCCTGTTTACCCTAGCCAGGTGTGTGTGCCTGTGCATGGATATGCCTGGTCTGTATGTGAGTGTGTGCTTTGCATGTGGGTTACTGAAGATGCACTGCAAACTATAGCTCCAAAACTTGTGAAGGAGTAGCACTTCCATGATCCGTTCAGAGGGAAGTGCAGGATTTGACCTATGGGTCAATTACCAGCCAAAAAACACTCCATGTTATCTAGTAGGTAACACATAATGACACCTATCCAAAAACTCTGTAGATTCCTTTTTGTTGAGTGGAAACATGTTGTATTTGTTAAAGTAAGACTTTTGTTTCTTTATTAAAACTAAGTTTCACTTTATGAGAATATATCACATTGTTTAGCCTCCATTCCTGTGAGCACAGAAAAAGGTAAAAAATATACTTTTCATTACAAGCTATAACTAAAAGATAAATCTATCTGACCACTTTTACAGCTTTTGCTTATATACCACTATACTCAATATTTTTTCCTTAAGAATCAATGATCCAGTTGAGTCTTGATTTCAACTTAAGGCCATCCATTAGAGTTAAGAGCCTGAAAAGGGTCAGCCTTTTCTGTTTCTATTAGTCTAGGTAGCTTTCGTCTCTAATGGAATCCTTTCGACAATTATTTCATACTTCTGGCAAATCTTGATGGACTCCATTCACCTCAGTGCTACCTCTGCAGATCATTCAAAAGCTTCTATTAGGACATCTTAGAGAAACCTCCTTTTTGCTTTATACTCAAATAAAAGAAGTAAAAAACTAAACTTCAAGAGGGGCCATGCTTTTCTGTGTAATTACAATACTTTCCAGTCTGAACAAGAGGCATCAGCTATTCTTTCCCTTTTGAAAGCATTTTGACCAGGTGGAAGGATTTTAAGCATATATACCAGAACACATATATCTTGATCCCATTCAAGAGCCACAGAAAATATCTTCATACTTATTTGCATATGTTTTTTTCACTATTAAGGTTTAGGAAATATGAACTTCATCTCTTTATCAATGATAGTACTTTTCAATGGAAGAAAAAAATGTCTGACCAGTAACTGTAACAATATATTATGACTAATTGCTAAAATTGATTTTTTAAAAATCAAGTTACAATCTGGGATACCTACTTATTTTTGGAATGTGTCATATACCTCCTTTAAAAGAGAGTTCCTCCTTCCTAATTATATTTTGCTAAGTTACTTACAAACATCAGCTTTAATTCCCTAAGCAAACAACAGCTAGATGATAGGTGAAAGTTGGTTGAAGATTAAGAATTTGCTGTAGGCTTTACACAGAGCAGCTAATAGTCACTTGAAGAATCAAGTGCTGAACGTATTAAGTGATTCTGCCTGCCATTTCTTTATTAGATCTACTTTAAATGGAACTCTGTGGGCCCGCTTGAAGCAGAGTGGGTGCTCTTAAACTCTGAAAGATCTATCTGCTGCAGAAACAGGGAAGGGTCCTCTTGTGGTGCCTAGTCATGGTGGAGAATACGGGAATCCATCAACACTTGCTCAGTACCCTCCACCCCAACACCCAAGCACACATGTAATGTGAGAGGTATAGCCTCTAAATCACTACCATTTTGAATATTTAGGTTGATTTTGAATTTTTGCTAACATAACTCACCTTATAATGAATATCCCTGTAGCTTAATCCTTAAATGTTTTAATGGTACAATATATTAGTGGTACATTTAAGGATTAAGAAAGGTAAGGCACAGGAAAAATGAAGATTGAACAGTAATAAGGCCAAAGGTGAGCTGCACACACAGGAATGCATAACCTAGTATACCAGAGTCAACAGGGGTGCTGCTTCACGCCACAAGCTAAGGAGGAAGCATGGTCAGGTACAAGATTCATAATATCCATAAGGTTAAGGGGAAAAAGGAGAGCCTCTTTATAAAAGTTTATAAAAGAGCCTCTTTAATAAAGTGCCTACTGTGTAACAAATATTGCTATATAAGCAAGTGAGAGACATCAAATTACAATTATTTATACATAGTTGAAGTACACATATTGTTTTATAGACTTCTAAAACTTTAAAATAATCATAAACTACAAGGAATTGCAGTATCTGTGTGCAAATACATGGATTAAAAATAATAAAAAATAAGAAGTAGTTGCAAAAATAATACAAAGAGTCCAATATATCCTTCACCCTGCTTCCTCAATTGGCTACATTTTATTTTATTTTATTTTTATTTTGAGACAGAATCTTGCTCTTTCCCCCAGGCTGGAGTGCAGTGGCTCTGATCTCGACTCACCACAACCTCTATCTCCTGGGTTCAAGCTATTCTTGTGCCTCAGCCTCCCCAGTAGCTGGGATTACAGACATACACCACCATGTCTAGCTAATTTTTCTATTTTTAGTAGAGACAGGGTTTCACCACATTGGCCAGGCTGCCAACTCAATTGAGCCAGATGCCTTGGCCTCCCAAAGTGCTGGGATTACAGGCATGAGCCACCACCTGACTGGCTACATTTTATGTAAATATAGGACATCATCAAAAGCAGAAAACTGACATTTGCACAGTACCTTTAACTACATTACAGGCTTTGCTCAGAATTCACAGCGTTTACCTCTGTGTATGTGTTTGTCTCTGTGTAGTTTCATGCAATTTTTTTTTTTTATTATACTTTAAGTTCTGGGATACATGTGCAGAGCGTGCAGGTTGGTGCCATAGGAATGAATACATGTGCCATGGTGGTTTGCTGCACCCATCAATGTTATCTACATTAGGTATTTCTTCTAACGCTATCCTCCTAGCCCCCCACCCCCAAAAGGTCCTGGTATGTGATGTTCCCCTCCCTGTGTCCATGTGTTCTCATTGTTCAACTCCCACTTACGAGTGAGGACATGCAGTGTTTGGTTTTCTGTTCCTGTGTTAGTTTGCCGAGAATGGTGGTTTCCAGCTTCATCCATGTCCCTGCAAAGGACATGAACTCCTCCTTTTCTATGGCTGCATAGTATTCAATGGTGTATATGTGCCACATTTTCTTTATCCAGTCTATCATTGATGGGCATTTGGGTTAGTTCCAAGTTTTTGCTATTGTGAATAGTGCTTCAATACCCCATCAAAAAGTGGGCAAAGATATGAACAGACACTTCTCAAACAAAAACATTTATTCAGCCAGCAAACGTATGAAAAAAAAGCTCATCATAACTCATCATTAGAGAAATGCAATTTTATGTATGTGTGTAGAGATATATATATATACACACACACACATACACACATATATATATAACTACTACAGCAATGAAAATGCCCAGCTATTATATTGCCACAAAGTCCTTGGTGTTCTCTCTTTATAGTCACACGCATTTCCCTTCCTTTCCTTCTTCTGCCCCATCTTTAAATCCTGGCAGTCATTAATCTGCTTTCCATCTCGGTAATGTTGTCATTGTGTGAATGTTATATAAGTGGAATCATGAATGTGTGACCTTTTAAGATTGGCCTTTTTCACTCACTGTAATTCCCTTGAGATCCGTCTAAATTGCTGTATTAGTAGTTCATTCCTTTAATTGCTGAAACGTATTTCATGGTACAGATAGATCACAGTTTGTTTAACCATTCATTGCCAAAGGATATTTGGATTGTTTCCACTTTTTGACTATTACAAACAAAACTGTTATGAACAACCATGTACAAGTTTTTGGGTGGACACAAGTTTGTTTGTCTGTTTTTTGAAACAGGGTCTTGCTCCAGGATATGAGTTGTTATTTATCTGGGATAAATGCCTAGGAATGCAATTGCTAGATTGTATGGTAAGTGTATATCAAAAGTTTTTATTATTAAGAAACTGCCTTTTTTATTTCCAACAGCAATGTATGAGTGGTTCAGTGTCTCATGTCCTCGACAACATGCTACTATCATCAGTTTTTCTTTTAGCTATACTGATAGGTTTACAGTAACTTCTCATTATGGCTTTGTATTTCCTAATGGCCGAAAATGTTGAACATCTTTTTGTGTATTTATTTATCGTCTCCATCTCCTCTTTAATAAAATGTCTATTCATGTCTTTCACCCATTTTCTAATTAGACTTTTGTTTTTATAATTCTTTATTTCTTGCCGAGTTTTGAGAATTCTTTATTCTAGATTCAATTCCTTTGTCAGATACGTGGTTGGTACTTTTTCCTAGCCTGTAGTTTGTCTTTTAATTCTCCTCTTGGAGACTTTTGTAGAGCATAACGTTTTAACTTTGACACAGCCCAAAATGTCAGTTTTTCTTCTCTTATCCATACAATTTCATATATAAGAACTCTTCACTCATATATAAAGACTCGTGACTCTGTCACTAGGCCCAAAATATTTTCTTCTACATGTTTTCTAGTTTTATGTCTTACATTTAAATCTATGATCCATTATGAAGGATTATTATATAAAATAATTTCACACAATAATTTTAACTTTATTATTAGTTAAATAATTTTAACTATTTATTTTATTCTTTGCCTATGGATGCCCAATTGCTGCAGCACCATATGTTGAAGAGACTATTCTTTCATTAAACTGTTTTTGCACCTTTGTACCTTTGTAAAAAAAAAATCAGTTGGACACATTTATGTGAGTCTATTTATGGTTTTTCTATTCTTTCCAATGATTTTTGTTCCATTAAAAAATACCATAAACTTGTTTCCACCAACATTTTCAATATAATTTTAACTAGTGCAAAAAGCATGTTATGGGTTGGACATAATCATGATATAGTTAATCACTACCATTTTGAATATTTAGGTTATTTTTGAATTTTTGCTAACATAAGTCACCTTATAATGAACATCCTTGTAGCTTAATCTTTGAATGTATTAATGATAATTTCTTGGGATTTCTACAAGAAAACTTGCATAAAGAGCATACAGCTTTTAAGAAAATGAGCTATTTTGGACAACACTTAGGGGTCAATCTACTTTTTAAATGTGGGTTTTTTTCATTTTTCTTTTGAGACAGAGAGTCACACTGTCACCAGGCTGGAGTGCAGTGACATGATTGGCTCACTGCAACCTCTGCCTTCCAGGTTCAAGCGATTCTCCCACCTCAGCCTCCCAAATAGCTGGGATTACAGGTGTACACCACCAAGCCTGGCTAATTTTTGTATTTTCAGTAGAGACAGCATTTCACCATATTGGCCAGGCTGGTCTCGAACTCCTGACCTCAGGTAAGCCGCCCTCCTTGTCCTCCCAAAGTGCTGGGATTACAGGCATGAGCCCTCACGCCTGGCCTAAAATGTGTTTTAAAAAACATCTATATATAAAATGAACTTAGGTGTAAAGGGAAAATAGATGAATAAAGTATTATAGCCAGAAAGCTATTCATTACTATAGATGTAAGACTGTTTTTCACATCTGTTAAAAATCAGTGAATAAGTCAGATTTCTCCGAGCAGTCTGCTGCAGGGTAAAGGGGGGCTTCTACCACCCCTACAACTTACTATCATGTAATTGCTTAAATGCCCAGGTACTCCATAGAGAAAGCTGAATAAATGTGCTTCAGGAAGTTGAACTCGAAAGTAGATTAGAGTTCATTATCTACAGTCAATATTTTTATTCAAGGAACATTTAACTAGCCTAGTACAGAGCACATGCCCAATATTAATACAAGACAGGGTGTGGTAAGTCCTATGAGTGAGTCAGAGTTCAACAGGAAAAGAGGGGAGAGAAAGATGAACCTTGACTTTGTACATGTAGAAAAGTCTCTTGAGAATAGAGTACTGTATGGGGCCTGAATGTGGCTTAGGCAGACAGAATATGGGAAATGCATTCTAGAAAGAGAAAAAGATGTGGCAGCTGAGAAGTGAGCACATGGCTGTGTTGCTCCATGAGTGTGCATGTATTGGGGGAGAAGAGAGATGTTTGGAGATAGTTTTGGAAAGGCAGGCTTGAGACAAGACCTGCCTCAAGCAGGAAACTGGAATGTCAAGTAGAAGCAGTAATTTTTATTCAAATAAGAAAGCTCTTGAAGTTTTGACATGGGAACAGGTGACCAGAGCTGCTCTTAAAAAAGATAAAATTCTAGCTACAGTGTTTGAATAGCCTGGAGTGGGAGAAAGACCAGAGGCTGCAAGTCTGCGGAGGAAGCAACTGCCTAAATTTAGGGAGAAGAAATCCAGCTCCGAACTCTGACAGGGGATGTGGGGGCAGATTAATGCCTGTGAACCTATATTTCTAGAGGCAGGCGCTTTGTTGCTTGAAACACAAGTTTTGGTTCCCCATGATTTGGAGAGGTAAAAGGGAAAGCTGGAATCTGTGGTAGTCAAGAGAAAGGACTCTAGATCCAAAATGCCTGGTTTCTGGTCCAGGAACCTGTATCTCCTGGCTGTATAAGCCCTGGTAGGTGACTTTAACCTTACTGTGTCTTGTATCCTCAATTGTAGAATGGGGATGATAGTATTCAGTTCAGTGTGTTGTTGGAAGAATTAAATAAATCCATACATGCTAAGTGTGTAAAACAGTATGTGGCACATGTTGTTCACCATTACTGTTTTTGTGATTATTTTTGAGCTGTTTCAGGAGAAGAGGTTTGTGGTCATATTTGCCTGACTAGGTCCTCTTGCCTCAGGGGAAGAAAGGACGGAATTAGAAGAGCAAAGGAAGAGGAATATCTAACAACGATGCTTCTTCCATTCTAATGTGCACGCATGTCACCTGGGTATTATGTAAACATGCAGATTCTGATTCAGTAGGTCTGGGGTAAGATCTGAGATTCCGCATTTCTAACAAGGTTGCAGCTGATGCGCAAGAATCTGAGAGCTCCTTCACTATCGTACTTACCTCTCCTACCCTCTCCCCTCCAGGCTCATTTTGAACTCTGGATATTAGGGGGATTGCAGCCCTTACTGTCCTAACATTGCATTCATGGAAACCTCTTTTTGCAACAATCATTATAAAATGATTCTTACTGTGTATTTCAGGTCCTTTACATTCTTTATCTCAAGTCCTCATAACAAGCCTTGGGCCAGGTGTGGTGGTTTATGCCTGCAATCCCAGCACTTTGGAATCACTTGAGGTCAGGAGTTCAAGACCAGCCTGGCCAACATGGTGAAACCCCATCTCTAGTAAAAATATGAAAAAAAAAATCAGCCAGGCTTGGTGTTGCATGCCTGTAATCCCAGCTACTTGGGAGGGTGAGGAAGGAGAACCACTTGAACCCAGGAGACTGAGGTTGCAGTGAGCCGAGATCATGCCACTGCACTCCAGCTTGGGCGACAGAGTGAGACTCTGTCAAAAAAAAAGAAAAAAAAAAGCCTCGTAAGGATAAGGTGCTATGAGTCTCATTTCACTGATGAAGAAACTTGGAGAGGTAAAGTAACACGCTGAAGGTTAAATAGCTCACAGGTGGCAAAGCCAGAATTTAAACCCAGGATTTTCTCATATGCTATGCTAGTTCCCAGGTGATCTGCCTTCCATAAAGACTCCAGAGAGGGCACACTGAGAAGCAGAAGTGGGAGAGGAAAGAGTGGAGGGTGTGTGCCCTGCCTCAGGCTGTGAAGTTACTTCTGCTCTAGCCTGGCTGTTTCTGGAGATCTCTTGTAGGCCTATAAATCTGAAGTTCGCAGGATTTACTGCTAGCCACCCCCATCTCCCCACAGAGTCCTATTTAGCCAGATTTTGGTTATTCTGAAGCAGGATCTTTTTTGGTAAGGCATTTCCCAAGAGTTTTAGATCATTTTTCAGAACACTTTATAAAAAATGGAAAGTTAATTAAGATAACTAAGATTGTGAATCTAGGAAGGTGTGAGATGTCAAGGCTGAAATACATATACATTTCTATTTTATCTGCTATATCCATAAAAACAATACCTTTCCCTCAGATCTTAGTTTTGAGAACAAGGAGTAGTTCACACATGCGTTACCGTGTGGAGGGCTGATGAAGCAGAGGGAATTCTTCCCTCTTAGGGCCACATGATGTGGTTTCTGAGGAGACGAGGTACATGCCTAAGATGTGGTAGATGAGTTGAGCAGTACACAAGCCAGCTTATCTCTGATCCTCCAGCACAAACAGCTGATGCGTCTCCTGGCCTCTGACAGATGTATCTTCAAAACTCTCTCATAGTCCCTGCCAAGTTACACGACCATTTATGTATTTCCAAGTCTTTTTTTCCTGAAGCAACTTTCTAAATTTCAGGGTTTAAAGAAATACTTCATTAACACTTTTCCTCAAATCTATGAATGCTAAGTTCCTACTTCATGGTTTCTTTGGGTGGTAGGTGTCTTTTCTGTTTTTGCCATATCTTGGAATGATGTGTATTATTATTTAAATATTTATTTCATTATATCTACTTGTTTTCTTTCTTATTTAAATAAATTTATTCTTTTAAAGATCTTCATATCATTTCTATGATTGGAAAATCGAGGCCATTTACCATAATTAGACAGTAAAGGTAAGAATAAATAAGTAATATTGAAATATAAAAATAATCCATGCATCATCTAAAATCATTGCATATACTGTTTTGGGACATTTATCACTTTGGGAAAAGCTGTCTCAGAGGACATGAGGACCCAAGGGCAGACACCCATGTTTATTTCTCTATTTTCACCATTTTCTAACTTCCTGGTTTCCATTTAATGTTGAATTAGTGAAGTATAAATGTGCTCCATTGATGTTACAATGGGTAGGCAATATTTTTGGCTGGGGTCATAAGTGATTATTTTTATGAGAAATACAACATTTGAGCCAGATCTCTGATTTTGAGAAGCAATTGGACAGATAGCAAAGAGATGTAAGAGCATTCCAAATGTCCCTGACCAGGTACAGAGGTGAGAAAATTTATGGCAAGTTCAGAGAAAACCTGAATGTATTGATTTTACACAGGCATGTTTAATAGCTCTAAATGAGCCTCCTCTCCCAGGGATAGGCATCTCTGTTTCCTGAGCAGTGACTAATGATGGGAATTTCAGCCTAGGGGGAAGATATGTGGGATCTATATTTTTGGGTGGGGTTTTGGGGGTAGGATTTCAGCATCCCAGGAATTACATTACTAGAAAGTTGCCTCAGGCAAGGCTCATGAAGGAGCTTCTTGTGATAGCTGTCAAATGAAAAGGGCACAAACCAGTGAACTGGCCACTTAGGAAGATATTAATATGCATTCTGAAATCCTACCATGGAATGTATTCCCAAGATGTTCTTAAAAACACAATTTCTGATTGGATCCAAATATTTATGTTAACCATAGAAGATATTCTTCCCACTAGAAGAAAAACAATATAAAGTCTTTCCCCAAATACACTTAACTGATCATTTGCCCCACCTTTGGCCAAGCTGCTGCTTAGGATATAGCCCTCTAGAAGGTTTATGATAATAAAATGTGCAATAAATAGATGGAATCAATGTTATTTTATCATAACTATGTTCTTAAAGGCATTCCCATATAGAACAAAGCAGCAATCCTTATGGTCACCCGAGTTTTCCCTTGGATCAAGCAACTTTCTACCTCACTGAAGGTGCAGCACACAAGTTTTGGTTTCCTCCATGTCTAATTCATACAGACAATTAGACAAAGGCCTGGGGTGCCGTCAGCATCGTGTGGAACAGTCAAAAAGGTCTGTTATTGTCATAGATAATGCATAATAATGATAGGGGGTAGGTGTAGAAATTTGGTTTAGATGAGAATTTCTCAAAAAAAAAAAAAACATAGAAGGCACAGCTGAGAAGAAAAAAAAAATAAACGTTGCTAGAAAAAAATTAAACCAGAGAGATGTATTTGATTAAAACACAGGAGCTATTAACTGAAAAAGGAATGCAAAGAAACCTTCCGTGCTGCAAGAGGGCCGGAGTGTCTGAAACAGTGAGGCTTGGATGCCTCTAATTCCTCTAATTCAGTGATAATGTCCCCTTTTGCACACACGATTGCAGAAGGAGCTCGGGTACCCAACGAGTCAAGTGTTTGCAGATGCATCAGAATTAGCTACCATTTAAGAAACCCACCATCTTTCAGAATGAATTTCCTACATGTCACAATAAGTTCAATTGAAAAGAAAAGAAAGAAATTTTATGTTATTTCTTTGCTATACACATCCTCCCACCTGTATGTTGGATGTTTCAAGCTACCAAATGCTGAGGGAATTTACCGAGGCATATTATTAATGCCAGCCCCACCACATGAACAAAAAAAGGCAAGATTTGGAGCACTTCAAAACTGACTGACTAATTTAAAATTGCTTGAGTGTAGTTAATCAATATTTATTTGCTTTTTCTAAGAGATGAAGAAAGCATATTATAGTGCTGATTTCATCATTTATATGTTAAGAAACAGTACAAAGGCAGCGTAGTGGTTCCAATGACAGGCTTGAAGGCAGAAATATCTGGATTATGAATACTTATGAACTATAGTCTTGGGCAAGTTACCCAATATCAAAGTCACAGTTTCTTCAGCCATGAAACTGTGATAAGAATATAGCAGATTCACAGAGTTTACTGTGAGTATATGTAAAATAGCACAGCTCACAATGAATGGTAAAAGCCCAGGAAGTGTTGTTGTTACTATTACTTTCTTAAAATTTCTCTCCTTTGATCTTTTTCTTTCCTTTAGTGTGTGGAGCAGGGGCTGTGTTACTGGCCAAAGCCAGTGTTGTAAACCCTGAAGCCTAATGGGGCCAAGAAGGTAATTTAATCAAGAAGCATAGGTCAGAATTTTTAAAATTCTGAGCATGAGTAAGATGGCAACTGACTGTTACCTATGTCAGTGATCATTACTGTGGCACATAGGACAGTGCCTGCCCTATTTACAGGGAGTAGAATAATGAGGCCACTGTTGCTGAGTTTCCAGAAAAATATCAATTCTTTTAAAATAATACATCTCTCAATTTTTATATGTTGGTAATGCATTCAGTATGATATGTTTATTTATTTCCCTGTGTATTTGACAGTAGACAGACTTAATAACAAGGGCAAATGAAACAGATGTTTAGGTTGAATTTAGTCCATGGGCAATCAGTTGGTAATCTCAGAATTAAAGGATATTAAAATAAAATAAACCCAACATATCTCTGAAAAGTCACTCCAAAATATACTTGGGCCCTGCTGACAGGGGAAGTAAGTTGCTATGCTTTTCCTTGCTACCTCTGGGTTTCTGTCAGTATTTATTCTGTTTTTATTATCCATCCATCATCAATTTTTCCATCCATCCATCCATCATCCATCCATTCATCCATCATAATCAAGCCTCAATAGTGAATTACTGGGTGATTAGGAGGATCCAAAGATGTACATGACAGAATCCTTCACCTCAAAGAACTTTCAGGTATCTAAGGGGTGCTGCAGTGGTGGTACCTATGACTAACGGACAGAGATCAGTAGAGAGTAGAGATAAAGTACGTATGATAATGACAGTAGGAATGGCATTAAAGAAGTACAACAAACCCTTGCAGCATGGATGCCTGGCCCTGCCTCTTCCTTTTCTCCACTCCAGTTCCAGATGTCTGATCCCACTTGCTTTCCCTACATCAGCCATTGCTAATACCCTCCTCTTCTCAACAGAACACAAGCTCAATATTGCTTGCTGTTCTTTGCAGAAGAAAAGAAAATAGCAATAGTGCTAAATCCCAGCATTCATTATTTCTAGCTCTTCCACTGTCTTTAGGTAAACTTTCCATCAATTTCCCTAACTAGGTTACTAAGTTTTTGGTTAATTTCAAAATTAATAATATTTACATTTGTACTTGTCTTTCATTTATGGGATCTTAATATGAGGAATCAGCAAAGAATAATTGAAAGAAAAACTGAAAACTTCCATACGGATGTGACTTCAGCAACTGTATCTTTTTGACCCTGTGTGGCATAATAAAAAATATATATTTGGTCTTTGTCCAGGTCCCTTACCTATAAGTCTTAACACTCTTGGAATCTCTGAAATGATGAGTATCTTATATGCTAATGAGATGACTGGTATCTGGGAGGCCTAGATAACTTCAGGATGGGGGCTGGCCACCAGAAAAACCAAAGCATAATTAAAAGATTAGAACTTTCAGCTCTCCTTCCCCCCACCTCCAGGAAGAGAAAAGGGAATGGAAATTGAGTTAATACCTAATGAGCAATGATTTAATCAATCATGTCTACGTAATGAAATCTCCATTAAAACCCCTAAATGATGGGGTTCAGAGAGCTTCTGGGTGGGTAAATGCATCCATATGCCAGGAGGGTGATTCATCCTAACTCTAGAGAAACAGAAGCTCCTGTTTTTGGGATACTTCCAGACCTCACCCTATGTACCTCTGCATCTAGGTGTTCATTTTTATTCTTTACTATATCCTTTATATGAACTAGTAATAGGAAGTAAAGTGCTTTCCTGTTTTGTGAGCCATCCTAGCAAATCATTGAATCTGAGGAGTGGAGTCACGGAACCCCCAATTTACAGTCAGTTAGTCAGAAATAAAGGCAGTAACGTGGGGCTCGAGGCTGGTGTCTGAGGTGAAAGCAGTGTTTTGGGACTAAATGCTTAACCCTGTGGAGTCTGACACTAATTCTGAGTAGTTCATGTCAGAATTTTATTGGCTTGCAGGACACCCAGTTGGTGTCCAGAAACCTGGAAAACTGATTGTTGGCATCGAACCCCCTATCCACACACATATTTGATGTCAGAAGTATTGTGAGTAAAAATGGTTCCTATTCTGGTACAACTTCAGTTGAAGGTGAGGTGGGGCATTGATGGAAAAAATCTCTAAAACCTTTTCAAATTCTAAAACCACATAACAACTATGTTCCATAACTCTTTGGATTAATATACGAAGTTTTACCCATTTCAGCAGGTTGTATGATAGTAGATTGAGCACTACTTATCCACATGACAATGCAAGGACCTGAGAAGAATAAGAAATGAATGAAACCCCTGTCATCCAGGAGCTTACGCTGAGGTTGCTACCTTGCATGCATATAGCCTGCCTACTCTACAAGCCATTTTCTCATCCATTATGTCATTTGATCATTTAATTGCAAAGGAAACCAAGGCTCAAAAAGGTAAAGAGAATTTGTTTGAGGCTTCTCAGTGTGTATGTGATGTCAGCAAGATGGTGCAATAGGAGGTCCCCAGCTCACATCTTCCCACACAAACAGTGACCTGGCAGTCATCCATGGAAAAAAGTGCCATATGGGAGCCTTGGGACCCAGGTAAGGGGATGTAAAGCCCTGATAAAGCCCAAGACTGAGGGGAGCCACTTTGAGAAGGCAGGCCTGCACCCTGGTGGCAGGCTTGCCAAATGTAGTTCCAGCTGCTGACTGAAAACCACTCCATCCTCCTATGGACTTAGATTTAGCCCCATGTGGCTGCAGTTTGTCCTGAAATCAGCCCCATCTGCCAATGGAGCCAGCAGGAGTAACACTTGTCTATGCCCCCAGTTATAGTCCCACCAGACTTGGACTTAACTGTGGATCCTGAAGTAGCCCTGTGATCCAACACCAGCCCCACTCTACTGTAGTCAGTCAGTCCTGACCCAGAGGCACAGCAAGTCTCCTGCCCTAAGTCCTAGATTGGACCCTGAAGCAGCCTTGTGGTTCAATCCCAGCCTTGCTCTGCTGTTGTCCAAGGGCAACCTTGCCTGCCCAAAGACCTAGCAGGAAACACACCCAGCTATGACCCCAGTAACATGCTTCCCAAATTGGACCAAACTGCAGATCCTACAGCA
Organism: Macaca nemestrina; assembly: GCF_043159975.1. Classification (NCBI taxonomy): domain Eukaryota; kingdom Metazoa; phylum Chordata; class Mammalia; order Primates; family Cercopithecidae; genus Macaca; species Macaca nemestrina. The sequence continues at coordinate 94,394,594 of NC_092126.1, read as the reverse complement.
GTCCTGTGACATAGCCCAGCCATGCTCTACCACAGTCTGGAGACAGTTCTGCTTGCCCAGGGACACAGTAATAGCCATACCTGTCGGTACCCCTGGTAACAGACCGACCAAATCATACCCAACTGTGGACTCTAAAGCAGTCCTGTGAGCTGGTTCCAGACCCATTTTGTCATGGTGCAGAGGTAGTGCAGGTTGCTCAAGGACCCAGCAGGAGCCCACTTAGGACTGCTGGCAGCCACACTTACCCATGCTCCTGGTAACAAGCCTGCCATTTGCAGACTTGACTGCAGAACCAAAAGCAGCCCCATGTCCTGGCTTCAGCCCTGCTCAACCATTGTCCAGAAAGCAGTCCCATTCCCCTGGGTATCAGACAGGAACTATGGCTGCTTGTCCCCTTGTAACAGGCCTGGCAACTATGGACTCTACTGAGGAGCCAGCAGCAGCCACATGATCCAGCTTCAGCCAAGCTTGACTGCAATCCCAGAAGTAGTCCTATCTGCCTGTGAACCTAGCAGGAGAATATATATCTACCAAATAGTCTATAAAGTCAGGAGATGGTTGCTCCTTCAGGTGCACAGACACTAATGCAAAGTCACACAGATCATAAAGAATCAGACATACATGGCACCACCAAAGAAACTAATAAAGCTCCAGTAATGACCCCAAAGAAATGGAGATCTATTGAATGCCTGACAAAAAATTCAAAATAATTGCTTTAAGGAAACTCTCAGCAAGCTGCAAGAGACACAGACAGACAACTCAATGAAATTAGGAAATCTAAATTAAAAGCTCAACAAGAAAGAATTTATGAATGCAAAGATAGGTCATGTGAAATTATACAGTCAGGGAAGAGAAAAAGTATAAGGAAGAGTGAAGAAGATTTATAAGACTTATGGAACACCACCAAGCAAACCAACGTACACATGGAGTTTCAGAATGAGAAGAGATAGAGAAAGAAAAAGAAACAGTGTTTAAATAAAAAATGACTGGAAAACTTTCCAAACTTTGGGAAGAATATGGATGTCTAGATGCCTGAAGCACAGAGGTTCCCCAGCAGGATTAATCCAAAGAAGGTAACACCAAGACCCATTATAATTAAATAATCAAAAGTCTGATAAATAAAGAATTTTGAAACCAGCAAGAGAAAGGCAACTTAATCACTTTCAAGGGATCCTCCATAAGGCTACCAGTAAATTTCTCAGGAAAACTTTGCAGGCCATGAAAGAGTAGGATAATATATTCAAAGTGTAGAAACCACTCCCAAGCCCCATTAACCAAAAATACTATACCCAGCAAAGGTACTCTTAGGAAATTAAGGAGAAAGGAAGACTTTCTCAGACAAACCAAAGTTGAGGAAGTTTATCACAACTCAAACTGCCTTACAAAAAAATGCTAAAGCTAGTTCTTAAAATTCAAACAAAAGGATGCTAATTAGTAACATAAAAACACATTAAAATATAAAACTCAATTAGTAAGGATAAGTATATAGTAAAATTCAGAACACTCTAATATTGTAATGGTAGTGTGCAAATCATTTTAAATTCTAGTATAAAAGTTAAAAGACAAAAATATTAAAAAATAACTATAGATACGATAACTTTTCAATGAACAACAATATTAAAAGATGTAAATTGTGACACAAATAACAAAATGTGGCAAGGGGAAGAAGTAAAACATAGTTTTTATATGTGATTAAAGTGTTTATCAGCTTAAAATTGACTTATGAAATTTAAATGTAAGCCTCATAGTAAGAACAAGGGAAAAATCTCTGGTAGATTCACAAAAGATAAAGAGAAAGGAATCAAAATATACCAATATGAAAAAAAATCATCAAATCACAAAGAAAGACACAAGAGAGGAAGAAAGGAACAAAGAAACTACAGACTTTGCTCATTGTTTTCTGGCAATGAGCAAAATGACAAGAGTAAGTCCTTATCTATCAACAGTTACGTTAAATGTGAATGGATTAAATTATCCAATAAAAAGACAGAGTGACTGAATGTATTTTAAAAAAACAAGATCCAACAATATGTTGCCTATAAGACTCTCCCTTTAGCTTAAAGGACACACATAGGCTGAAAGTGAGAGATAGAAAAGATATTTCATGCAAATGGCAACAAAAAGAGAGAAAAGGTGGCTATACTTATGTCAGATGAAATAATTCACATCAAAAACTGTCACAAGAGATAAAGAAGGTCATTATATAAAGATAAAGGGTCAATTCAACAATGGTTTAAATGGTTTTAAAATATAATCATTTAAAAGTACGTGCCCCCAACATCGAAGCAAACTAAATAAAGCAAACATGAACAGAGGTAAAGAGAGAAACAGACAGCAATACCATAGTAGGAAACTTCCATACCCCACTTTCTATAACAGATCATTCTGACAGAAAACCAATAAGGCAACAGCAGAACTGAACAATAAACAAAGTGGACCTCACAGACACATATGGAATGTTCTACTCGAGAGCAGACAAATACACATTCTTCTCAAGCATACACAAAACATCCCCCAGAATAGATCACACGTTGGGTCACAAAAGAAGTCTTAAGAAATTCGGGAAGATAAAAATCATTTCAAGTATTTTTTCTGAACATAATGGAATAAAACTAGAAATCAATAACAGTTAGAAAACTGGAAATTTTACAAATATATGGAAGCTAAAAAACACTCTTAAACAACCATTGGTTTGAAGAGGAAATCAAAAGATAACTTTAAAACTATTTCAAGACAAATGAACACGAAAACTCGACATACCAAAACTTACAGGATGCAACGAAAGCAATATGAAAAAGAAAATTTGTAGCAATAAATAGCTACATTTTTTAAAAAATGGAAAGAATCGAATAAGCAATCTAAGTTCAAACCTCAGGGAACTAAAAAATAAAAGAATAAACTAAGCACAAAGTTAGCGGAAAAAAAGCAGAGTAAATTAAAGAATAGAAAAACAATAGAAAAAGTGTTTGCTTTAAAAAAAATAAACAACCTTAGTTAGACTAACTGCTATGGTTTGGATATTTGAGTCTCCCAAATCTCCTATTGAAATTTAATCCCCAGTGTTGAAGATAGGGCCTAATGGGAGATGTTTGGTTCATGGGGGTAGATCCCTCAGCTTTATTGATTGCTTGGTGACATCCTTGAAGTAATGAGCTCTCATTCTATTAGTTCCAGAGAGAGCTACCCTGAGAGCTAGTTGTTAAAAAGAATCTGGCACTTCCTCCACTCTCTCACTTCCTCTCTTGTCATGTGATCAGCCCAGCTCATGCAGGCTCCCCTTCACCTTCTACCATGAGTGGAAGCAGCTTGAAGCCCTCACCAGAAGCAAATGGAGATGCCATGCTTTTTGGACAGTCTGCAGAACCATGAGTCAAATACACCTCTCTTCTTCATAAATTACCCAGCCTCAGATATTTCTTTAGAGCATCACAATTGGAATAAGACACTAACTTAGAATAAAAGAGATAAGACTCAAATAAAATTAGGAATGAAAGAGGAGATGTGACAATGAATGCCTCAGAAATAAAAAGGCGCACAAAGAACTATTATGAATAATTATCTGCCAACAAGTTGGATAATACACAAAGAATGATAAATTACTAGAAATATACAACCTACCAGAATTAAATCAACAAGAAATAGAAAGCCTGAACAAACCCGTCGCAAATGAGACCGAATCAGTAATCAAACTCTTAACAAAGAAAACTCCAAGACCAGACGCCTTTATGGTACATTGTAAGTATCTGAAAAGGGATAAATGACCAATATTTCTTAAACTCTTACAAAACATTAAAGAAGGAACACTGCTAAACTCATTTTATGAGGCTAGCATCAACCTGGTACTAAAGCCAGACACAAAAAAGAAAACCACAGGCAAATAACCCTGAGAACATAGAAGCAAAACTCCTCAATAAAATAGAGCAAACAAAATTCAACAACACATTAAAAGATTTAAGTGGGATTTATCTCTGGGACGCAAGGATGGTAAACATATGCAAAATCAACTAATGTGATACATTGTATTAACAAAATGAAAGAAAAAAACCCACATGATTGTCTCAATAGATGCAGAAAAAGCATTTGACAAAGTCTCACATTCACTCATGATTAAAAACTCTCAACAAAATAGGTATAACTGGTACAAAAACAGACATATACACCAATAAGAGAACAGAGAACTCAGAAATAGACTGCACATCTACAACCAACTGATCTTCAACAAACCTGACAAAAACAAGCAATGGAGAAAGGATTCCCTATTTCATAAATGGTGCTGGGAGAACTGGCTAGCCATATGCAGAAGATTAAAACTGGACCACTAATCCCCGCACTTTGGGAGACCGAGGTGGGTGGACCACCTGAGGTTGGGAGTCCGAGACCAGCCTGACCAACATGGAGGAACCCCATCTCTACTAAAAATACAAAATTAGGTGGTTGTGGAGATGCATGCCTGTAATTCCAGCTACTCGGGAGGCTGAGGCAGGAGAATCGCTGGAACCCAGGAGGTGGAGGTTGCAGTGAGCCGAGATCGCGCCATTGCACTCCAGCCTGGGCAACAAGAGCAAAACTCCATGTCAAATAATAATAATAATAATAAATAATAAAATAAAATAAAACTGGACCACTTCCTTACACCTTAAACAAAACTTAACTCAAGATGGATTAAACTCAAAACTATAAAAATTCTAGGAGAAAATCTAGGCAATATCATTCAGGACACAGGCATGAGCAAATATTTCATGATGAAACATCAAACGCAATTGCAACACAAGCAAAAATCGACAAATGAGATCTAATTAAACCAAAGAGCTTCTGCACAGCAAAAGAAACTGTCGTCAGAGTGAACAGACAACCTACAGAATGGGAGAAAAATTTTGCAGTCTATTCATCTGACAAAGGTCTAATATCTAGAATCTACAAGGAACTTAAATAAATTTACAAGAAAAAAACAACTCCATTAAAAAGTAGGCAAAGGACATAAACACTTCTCAAAAGAAGACATTTATGCAGCCAAGAAATATATGAAGAAAAGCTCAACATTACAGATCATTAGAGAAATGCAAATCAAAACCACAATGAGATACCATCTCACACCAGTCAGAATGGCTATTACTAAAAATTCAAGAAACAACAGATGCTGGTGAGGCTGCAGATAAATAGGAACACTTTTACACTGTGGGTGGGGATGTAAATTAGTTCAACCATTGTGGAAGACAGTGTGGTGATTCCTCAAAGACATAGAACCAGAAATACAATTTGACTCAGCAGTCCTATTACTGGGTATATACCCAAAGGAATATAAATCATTCTATTATAAAGATACATGCATGTGTATGTTCAATGCAGCACTATTCATAATAGCAAAGACATAGAATCAACCCAAATGTCCAAAAGTAATAGACTAGATAAAGAAAATGTGGTATATGTATACCATGGAATACTATGTAGCCATAAAAAAGAATGAGATCATGTCCCTTGCAGGGACATGGATGGAGCTGGAAGCCATTATCCTCAGCAAACTAACACAGGAACAGAAAACCAAACACTGCATGTTTTCATTTATAAATGGAAGTTGAATTACGTGAACACATAGAGACAGGGAAGGGAACAACACACAGTGGGGCCTGTCATGGGGGTTGAGAGGAGGGAGAGCATCAGGAAAAATAACTAATGCATGTTGGACTTAATACCTAGGTGATGGATTGATAGGTGAGCAAACCACCATGGCACATGTTTACCTACATAAGAAACCTGCACATCATGTACATGTAACCTGGAATTTAAAATAAAATAAAATAAAACAAAAAAGGTATAAAAATGTACCTCAACACAATAAAGCCCATATATGAAAAGTCTATAGCCAGTATTATAATTAACATGGAAAACTTTCCCTCTAAGACCACATACACTGCAAGGATGCCCACTCTCACTACTTCTGTTCCATGTAGTACTAAAAGTCCTGGCCAGAGTAATTAAACAAGAAAAATTAAAAACACATCCAGGCTGGGCCCAGTGGCTCACGCCTGTAATCCCAGCAATTTGGGAGGCTGAGGTGGGCGGATCACCTGAGATTGGGAGTTTGAGACCAGCCTGACCAACATGGAGAAACTCCGTCTCTACTAAAAATACAAAATTAGCAGGGCATGGTGGTGCATGCCTGTAATCCCAGCTACTCAGGAGGCTGAGGCAGGAGAATCCCTTGAACCCAGGAGGCAAAGGTTGTGGTGAGCTGAGATCACGCCATTGCACTCCAGCGTGGGCAACAAGAGTGAAACTCTGTCTCAAAAAAAAGAAAAACAAACAAACAAACACGAACAAACAAACAAACAGACATCCAAAATCAGAAAGGATGAAGTAAAATGAACTGTTTGCAGATGACATGATCATATATGTAATAAAAACCTTAAAGACTCAACAAAAAACCTGTAAGAACTAATAAAGACAAAGTCAATAAAATTATAGTATATAAAAGCAACATACAAAAATCTGTTGCATACTATCTGAAAAAAATTAGAAAACCAATTATATTTATAATAGCAATAAAAAGAGTAAAATAGGAACAAACTTCATCAAAGACATGAAATACATGTAATGTACACTGAAAACTACAAAATGTTTATGATGAGACACAAATAAATGAAAAGTTACCCCATGTTAATGGATTGTTGGAATTACTGTTGTTAAAAATGTTTATACTATCCAAAGCCATCTAGAGATTCAATGTCATCTCTATCAAAATCACAAAGGTATATTTCACAGAAATAGAAAAAGCAATCTTACAATTCATACAGAACCACAAAAAATACTGAATAGCCAAAGCAGTCTTTGGTAAGAACAAAGCTGGAGGCATCACACTTCTGATTTCAAAATATGTTACATAGATACAGTAATTAAAACTGGTACTGTACCTAAAACAGACAAATGGTACTTGGCATAAAAACAGACGTATAGACCAATAAACAGAATAGGAAGCCCAGAAATAAATCCATGCATATCTAGTCTGAAGGGGTGGCCTGCCCCTCCACACCTGTGGGTATATCTTGTCAGGTGGGACGAGAGACTAACAAAAGAAATAAGACACAGAGACAAAGTATGGAGAAACAACAGTGGGCCCAGGAGACTGGCACTCAGCATACCAAGAACCTGCACTGGCACCGGTCTCTGAGTTCCCTCAGTTTTTATTGATTATTATTTTCACTATGTCAGCAAGAGGAATGAGGCAGGAGAGCAGGATGATAATAGGGAGAAGGTCAGCAAGAAAACATGTGAGCAATAGAATCTGTGTCATAATTAAGTTCAAGGGGAGGTACTATGCCTGGATGTGCACGTAGGCCAGATTTATGTTTCTTTCCACCCAAACATCTCAGTGGAGTAAAGAATAACAAAGCAGCATTGCTGCCAACGTGTCTCGCCTCCCGCCACAGGGCGGTTTTTCTTCTATCTCAGAATTGTACAATCGGGTTTTATACCGAGACATTCAGTTCCCAGGGGCAGGCAGGAGACAGTGGCCTTCCTCTATCTCAACTGCAAGAGGCTTTCCTCTTTTACTAATCCTCCTCAGCACAGACCCTTCATGGGTGTCAGGCTGGGGGACAGTCAGGTCTTTCCCATCCCACGAGGCCATATTTCAGATTATCACATGGGGAGAAACCTTAAAACCGGCTTTCCAGGGCAGAGGTCCCTGCAGCTTTCCGCAGTGCATTGTGCCCCTGGTTTATCGAGACTAGAGAACAGCGATGACTTTCACCAAGCATACTGCCTGTAAACATTTTGTTAACAAGGCACATCCTGCACAGCCCTAGGTCCCTTAAACCTTGATTCCATACAACACACGTTTTTGTGAGCTCAACGTTGGGGCAAAGAGGTTGGGGCAAAGTGGCTGAGGCAAAGTTACAGATTAACAGCATCTCAGGGCAAAGCAATTGTTCAGGGTACAGGTAAAAATGAAATTTCTTATATCTTCCCTTTCTACATAGACACAGTAACAGTCTGATCTCTCTTTCTTTTCCCTACATAGTCAACTGATATTTGACAGGGCACTAAAACATGCAATTCAGAAAGCATAGTCTCTTTAATAAATGGTGTTGGGAAAACTAGATATCCAGAATGAACTAGACCCTTATTTTACACCATATACAAAAATAAACTCAAAATGGATTAAAGATTTAAATAAAAGACCTGAAACTATAAAAGTAGTAGAAGAAAATATAGAAAAAAACTTTCTGATATCAGTCTGGAAATAATCTTTTGGAGATGACACCAAAGGCACAGGCACCAAATGTAGAAATAGACATATGGAGTACTACATCAAACTAAAATGCACCTACACAGAAAACAATCAGCAGAAGGAAAAGGCAACCTGTGAAATTGGGGGAAATATTTGCAAACCATATATTTGATAAAGGTCCAATATCCAAAATATACAGATACCCAAAATCTCAATACCAAAATAACAAATAACCCAATTTTTAAAATGGCAAAGGACCTAGACATTTCTAAAAATAAGACACACAAATGCCCAACAAGTATACGTAAAGGTGCTCAACACCTTTAATAATTAGGGATATGCAAATTAAAACCACAATGAGATATTACCTCACACCTATCAGAATGGCCATATAAAAAAAAAGATAAGTGTTGTTGAGGATATAGGTGAAAGGAAACTTTTGCATACTATTGATAGGAATTTAAATTGGTACAACCATTATGAAAAACGGTATAAATTTCCTCAAAAAATTAAAAATAAAACTACCATATGATCTAGCAATTTTACTTCTGGGTATATGTCCAAAGAAAATGAAACCAGATAATCCAAGAGATATCTGCACGCCCATGTTCATTGCAGCATTATTCAGAATAGATAAGACACAATGAAATATTATTCAGCCTTGAAAAAGAAGGAAATCCTATTATATGAAATAAGCTAGACACAGAAAGGCAAATACTGCTGCTCTCATTTATATGTGGGATTTTTAAAAGTTGAACTCATCAAAACAGAGTAGAAAGAACAATGGTTGTCACTGGCTGGGGGTAGGGACAATGAGGAGATGTTGGTCAAAGGGTACAAAGTTTCAGTCATGCAGAATAAATTAATCCTGGAAATCTAATGTATGGCACGGTGAATATAGTTAATAATACTTCATTGTACACTTGGAATTTGCTAAGGACTTGGTGTTCTCACCACCACAACCAAAAATTTGTAACTACTTGTGTTAATAGATATGTTAATTAGCTTCATTGTGATAATTATTTCACCATGTATACATTTACCAAGATATCATGTTGTATATCTTAAATATATAGAACTTTTGTCCACTGTATCTCAATAATGCTAGAAAGAAAGGTTTATTTTTGCCTCTTTCCACTCAATGCCCCTACCTAAAGCAAGAGGTATTCTTAATTCTACCACCATAGATTACTATTGCATGTTACTGAGTTACATACAAATTATTTTATTCTGAATGTGTAAGTAAATAAATAACACTTCCAGCTGATTCTGACATATCTCAATACATGAACATAACAAATGTAATTAAAGTTGTACTAAGAAAGAGGAAAAAGTTTTGAGGAATCAGAAGTTTCCTAGAGGAGGAATTTGTGCTGGGTATTAACAAGTGGGCAAGATTTGCTAGGTAAAGATGGCCTAGAGAATAGGGGTACAAGCTCCATGTTGCATGACTCCAGGGAGCACAATCCACACTGTGTTGTGTGGTTGCAGCCTACTGGAGACCTATTCTGAAGATGTATTTTATAATGTGAATAGTGCCCTTGGCATTGTATAATGTGGCAGCCTTGAAAGAATGAGGCAAGAAAATTAGGTTGGCACTAAATTACAAAGGGCTTTGAATACTGCAGCTTATTTCATCCAACTGGTAATGAGGAATGTATGTTTCTTAGCGTCCTAGGGAGTTGCATGACCAAATCAGCACCCTAGACATATTTATATAACAACGGGATTAGACATCGAGGAAGAGATAGTGACAGAGAGACAGACTAGGACACTTTTGAATTAATGGCAAACCTGAATAAGTGTAAAGGCAGGGAAAACAAAGAGAAAGGTTTTGGTCCAAGAATAATGAACAAGAAGGCCAGGCCTTGCTGACTGCTTATATGTGTGGGAGAAGGAGAGAGAGATTATCATTAGTTTTCTGACTTCGGGAGTTTAAGTGACTCGAAAAGTGGGTACTGATGTTAGAAACAAAAGTCTGAAGAGTCAGTTGGGGCCATTTTAGGCATATCAAGTTTTAGATGAAAGCAAATCATTCCAGTAGAAATATATTTGGAAATGTGATTGGACCATGTGAACGTCCTAAGAGCTAGAGATTTTGGAGGTCTTCCAACTTGCAGGAAGAGCTGAAGTCACTGGGAGCTCATTCTGAGTATTGCTCCAGTGATTTTTTGAGGGGTATGTGTCTGGAACTCAGATGAAATTCATCTCCAGGCTGCAGTTCTTTAAATAAAATATGTAAATCCATCCTAAAATAGAGCTTCACCGCCATAATGAGAAATTGTTCTCAATATAAATAGCTATTGCCCTATGCAAAAGGCTCGTGCATGAGTATCAATAATGTTGACAAAATTGCTTTCTTAAAAAAAACTTCTGTAAGGTACAATGACTCATAAAACCTTTGCAAAGTAAGTTCATAAATACTGATTAAAGAGATGGCACAGACCAGATGATGGAGCACCATGATTCCTGGATTCTGTAATGTAATTGCAATTACTACCAGGGGTCAGTCTCAGGTAGAAAATTAGATTGAAAGCCAGCATCAAAGTTGTTTCTATAATTCTATCATTTTGATGTTGAATTCTACATATCTTTTATTTTTATCTTCTAAAATGCTATTTAAATTCTAAAAATAATATAATGAGATTATAAAGAATGAGAGGAGGGAAATGACCCATAATTCCTTGTAATTATTACATTTACATTTTTATGTTGTTGTAGTCATTGGATACATAGAATTATGCGTCCTTGTCTTTGTCCCTTAACATTGGTTTTTCTGTATATTCCAAGACAGTCTTCATAGCTATTAGTTTAAATGGCCATCCAAATAAATGCATCAAAACTGATGGAACCATGTTCTTGGTGATGGGAATTGAACTTATTTCCACTTTTTCAAAACAAATAGTCTCTTATTCAATGTTCTTGTGACTATTTTTCTATATTTTGAATTTTTAAAAACGAATTAAGTTGCCAGAAAGGAAATTACCAGATCAAAGGAAACCTGTGTTTTTTTGTGGCTCTTAATACATATACCAGAATTCATCTCCCAAATTTTATTCTGATTTTCTCTGGTGACAGCACAAAACTATTCTATAGCACCTCTGCTAGCATTAGATATTATAATTTTTAAGTTGCTAATTTAGTGTGTGAATGGATGTATTTTATTTTTATTAAAACCTAAATCTCTTTTGAAGTGAACGCATTTTCTTTTGTAGCTTTTATTAAGTGTGTGTAGTTGCGTATGAATCATTATTTTCCATCATAAAAGCAGTAACATGCATGCATTTCTATCTAAAATTTCAATCAGAACAATGGTGGATTTAGTGTGCATCCTTGGAGGTTTTGTGGCATGTTTTGACTTTTAAAATGTATTCATTCAACGTTTATTGAACACTTAGTGTACGCCAGCCTCTGCTGCATACGCTGGGATACAAAGAGTAATAGACAAGGGGGAAAGACATTACAAGCACAAGAAACAGTATTTGCAAAGGAATGTGAAGTGTGACAGAAAATGATGTTTTCATAGAACTATAGTTGCTCATTATTTTGGAGATAAAAGGCACTATATCAGTTACCCATTTCTGTGTAACAAACTACTCTGTGTAACAAAGTTATCCATTTCTGTGTAACAAACTACATAATGGCTTAAAACAACAATGTTTTAAATATTTCTCACTATTTGGTGAGTTGGCTGGACAATTTTCATTCCAGCTTTGCCTGGGTACACTCACGCAGCTGCATTCAGCTAGGAGATTGGCTGAGACTAGGCTCAGCTGGGACATCTGGGATGGCTGGGCATCTCTCTTTAAGAGCATATTCATGGAGGCTGGACCAGGCTGCACTTCTTCACATGGTGCCAACAGAGTTTCAAGAGGGCAAGCTCCAATGTGTAAGCGTTTATCAAGCCTCTGATTGTGTCACATGTGCTGATGTCCTAGTGGCCAAGCAAGTCACATGGCCAAGCTCAGCCTCAGTGTGGGAAGTAACTACAACAGCATGTGGAGCCTGGGAGGTGTTAGAAAAACAATTCATTGGAAGTTGTTAGAAAAACAATCTCATATAGGTACAGCTAAGGGAATAATGGGCAAAGAGATTAGATACAGATGCCAGATAGCTGCAGCTCTCATGTGCTACACTGAGTTAAGATTTTTTCGTTGTTGCCATAGATCATTAAGAATAACTGGAAGGGCTTTTGTAGTTTTGGAAGTATGACAGGGCTTTGTGTGAAGAAGCCCTGCTCTGATTTCTAGTTTTAGAAAGATCACTTAGGCAGTCTTGCATGATATTAGACGTGAGAAAATTAGAACACAAATAAGATCGTTGTAGCAGAAAGATCATGAAGAGGAGGAAATATGTTTGAGAACCATTTATTAGTAACAATGTAAGATTCATTAAGCACCAACTATGTGCCAAAGACTTTACATTTTATCTCACCCATCCTTATAACAATTGTTTTACACGGGTGTAACCAACTCTATTTTATAAGATTAGGAAACTGAGGCTAAATAGTCAAGTAAATTCTGAGGTACTTAAGGAAAGTTTGTGGAAGGGCTAGGATGTAATCCTTCATCTGTTTGATGCCAAAGTCATCGGTTTTCTCACTGTCTCACAGAAAAATGAAAGGCTGGAAACTGACAGTGATGAACAGGTCAGGATGGCTGATAAACCAGAGAAAAGCACATGCTTCTCTATTAGATTTATTACTCATGGGGTTAAACTTTCAGAGAGGAGCAGACGTTTTGGCTTCTGGATGCTGGGGTGGAGTAAGGAAGGGCAAAACACAGAAAGGAAAAGAGAGAGACTGAACATAATAGCTCGATGTCTTTGGCACAAACACTAGGGGTTTCTGGTTCCTACTCCAGTGGCAGCAAGCTTTGAGCATCAGGACTTGTCCTGGGGAAAGATAGCAAGTCAAGAAAGTTATTGGTATGACGCAGAGAAGATGGATAAGGACATGTAATTTAAATTCTGCATTCATTTAGTGACTTTTTTTCTTTTAACACTGACTTCGTACTCCCCTCCTCATTTCTCCCTTTCAAGTGGCTCTTTGTGGGTGGGTTACTCTTCTGAAATGCCTACTTCCTTCCTCTTTTGTCTTACTGTCTTGGTCCCTGGGGAGAATGGAAATTAGTTAAGTGTGATGGGTGTTCAGGAGGCAGGCTTTGGTCCTTGGCCAAGAGATAACTAATTCCCCCATGAGTAGCCAAAAGTATCAACTTCACAACTCCCCTTCTTAGAGCTGAAAGGGTTTCTTTGTTTCTTCAATATTCCAAACCAGGGCAGTTACATGTTTTGAGAAATCCATGATTAGACTCAAACAAATCTCTCAAATCTATTCAAACATCAATTAACATTTATTAAGCTGCGAAGAGGAGAGTCAGATTGGAGATGCACAAAGTAGAATAAAACCAAGCCTTTACTCACAATGCATGTGTAGGCTTTAGGAAGATAGGGGACCATCTTGTGCAGGAAGTTATGTCATGTAAACAATAATCATAATGTAAAGCAGACTGAAATAAGCTCTCAGTAGAGGTATGTAATCTGATACTGTGGAGAGGGAGAGAAAGGAAAATTTCATGGAAGAGAAGGCATTTGAGTGGGTCTTTGAAGGATGAGACGGGGTTGAGAAGAGTGTTCAAGGTGGAGAGCACAGTCCGAGCCAAGTGCACATACCTGGAAAGTGCCCAGTGTGGTTGGGGAATGGCTGGATTGTAGAAGTTAAAAATAACAGACTTTTTTTTTTTTTTTTTTTGGCCTGTATAAGAAATCTCAGGGCTTTTGAAGTGAGTCTATCTTTTTCTCCAATAAAGTGCCCTCTGAAACAATGTCATTCACTCAAAAACTGTCAAAACATCACTAATCTTGTTACAGTACATAGCTAGTCAGACATGAGCAGGGCAGGAGTGCCCACCCCGGACCGCCAACCAGAATCATTAGGTGACCATCAGGTCATGGTCAGGCGGTTGTTAATTGTCTCTTTAAAATGACAATTGATCACAGCCTGTACCAGGGAAAGGCAGTCTTCGATAGACAGAAAAAACCTGAAACTGGTAATCAGCAGTGTCCCGATAAGATCTCAAGAGTTGGATGAGTGGGCACAAGCATGCACACTAAGAGGCATAATGGCAGAGTTTAACTGGTATATGACCCTACTCTAGAAACACTCAACTGATAAGGGAATGCCTCAAGGGAGCATGTGCACAATTTCGGGTAACACACTGCGCATGGGGGCCCTCCCAAGTGCTGGCAGGCCACTGCACATGTCAACAGTTCACCCCAAGGGAAGAATCAGGGGAGAAGTAACGCAAGACCCCGGAAGCATGCCAACATGCAAAACCCCAAGTCAAAAAGTCAGACTGTCCACTTGATCTCTCAAGTTGCCTGCTTGGCCCTCTTCCAAGTGTAATTTACTTCCTTTCATTCCTGCTTTAAAGTTGTTTAATAAACTTTCACTCCTGCTCTGAAACTTGCCTGGGTCTCTCCTTCTGCGTTTTGACCTCAGTTGGCTTCTTTTTTTTTGAAGAGGCAAGAATTGAGGTTGCTGCAGACCTGTATGGATTTGCCACTTCTAACAATCTTAGATCAATTTATCTTGATTAGTTATATTAATGCAGGCTTATTTTTCATCTACTCCTCAAGGATTTAGCAAACAGGTAATGAAGGGTGGCACATCAATCCACGATCAGCAATTATTTGTTACCTCTGTGTACTCTGCCTGGCACATAGTGTGTAATTATGAGTATTTGTTGCCTGGATGAATAAAGGTTACAGTGTGGTAACAGACAGCTCCAAAACCTCAGTGGTTTAACACATTGCAAGTCTATTTCTTGCTCATGCTACATGTTCAGTACAGGCCAGCAGGGAGGTCTGCTCATACTAATGACTCAGAAACCCATGCTGAAGGAAGTGCCACCTTGATACACGCTCCTACAGTCATCAACACAGGGAAACAGAGACGTGGCAAATCTTCTGCTAGCTCTTAACGTTTCCATCCTAAGTGACACAGGTCATTTTGTCTCACATTTCATTGTCCAGAGCAAGTCATATCACTAGACCTGACTTTGAAGAGAGCAGGGAAGATAAAGAGCATCAGAATATTTGTGAACAGCTCTAATGATCACCATACTGGGTCACTCACATGGCTGGTTCCTTTAACTAAGCTTTCACCTTATATAAGCACACTTAATAAACATATTTTTGTGAAAATACTATTGCTTCTGTGTGCGTAAGCAAGAAGCTAATTCCTATACCAGAATTTTGTGTATAAATAAAATTATTTCAAAATTGTCCTAACAGAATTCTCTACTAGTCGAGCAAATCATGGTATTTTGCCTCAAATCACTTTAAATCTCTGTATTGTTTCCATGTCAGTGGCAGCCCACTTGGTATTTCTCATCTCTTAAGAGATGATAGCATTTACTCTAAAAACCTTGTTCAGTCATTGAACATCTTGCAGAAAATTTAGCTAGTGTAGACATATGCCTAGTGCTTGTACTAACATTTTCTATCTTCTATTCTGACACTTATTAGATGATTGCTTTAAAGCTATTTTTGAAGAGAGGACTTGAAAGAGGAGAATGGATCAATCACTGTTTAGCCTGCTAGACCCTCTTTGATGTACGGTAACCAAAAGTCATTCTCATCACATCACAGAAGGTTTAGGTGAGGCAAGCTTGTGATCTCAGCTGAATTCTTAATACACGATAGGCTGTCTAGTGTCCCCACACAGGGGATGTAATTCAGTTTATAATAAAAGCTCAGTGCCCTTATTGCTGTTACTATACACAGCAGACTTACTATATACCATCTATTGTATTTTTTTGGATGAAAGAAAAAGTATTAGATTATGCCCTAACTGCCTTTCAATGCCTACTTAACCAATTCATTGCTGCTGATTAGCATCTGGGACTCTAATAGGGTAACACCCTGGGCAATTCCTAGCCTTCCTCATGTAGCAGACCTCCATATGACTATTGTCACCTTGTGATGAAATGATTATGCCCATTCCATGGTAAACATGAGGCTGTTTTCAAAGAACTTGAAACATGCTGGCCATCTCATTGTATTAGCCATCAGTTGGAATCAGAGAATAAAGTAAAATAACGTCTAAAGATAGCTTTGTATATTGACCCTTACTGGAAGAAATGCTCAATGGCTGAGAGAGTTCATAGATAACCTAGTTTCTCATCCCCTCGGCCTCTTGCAACGACAACGTACTTGCCACCTCAGCAGACATATTATATAATCAATACTTAGATGGCCATTATTGCTGTTGGGCATAAAAAAATGCATTCAAAAGGCAGAAGAATCTTCTGGAGACTCTCATTCTGTCAAAGAGGGCAATCCTTAGGGAGAGTTTCCCTCCAAAAGCAAGACAGCCGGAGGAAATGTTGACAATGAAAGGCAGAGTTTCTAGGGCAGCAAGCCACTATGGGTCTCTTCCCTCCCCCAGCAAGCTCCTGGACATAGAACCAACCTTCGCTGATGAATCAAATCATGGTATTGAATCAAAGGAGCATTTGGGATGTCCAAATATTTACTATTTTGTTTCAAGGCTTTCCCCAAACTTCCTAATGTCTTGAAGAACAGGGGCTGAGCCTTTCCATCATTAAACCACACTAATGAATACTAATTGGACATAAGGAAGTTGAAGATACCAAATTCAAAAAAAAAAAAATGCTCTGGCATTGAATAAGAATGAATGTTTTTCACTGTAAAGATGACTAAAAGAATTTGATATTGCTTAATTTCACTCAAGAACTATAAGCTATACTGCCAACTGGAATGGAGTAGAAAACATTTCATTTAAAAAATCATTTATGGTTTGAGTCTCTCAATAAGACATTCTTTGAATTAAATTTTTTATTTGAGAAAGTAGGTAAATAATTGATTTTTCCAGAGAGCTTATTTTTGTTTTCTAGAGACTCTGAGTAGTTTTGTACAAAACTAGAATTCAATCATGCTTTCCATGATTTATAGAGCTCTATATTAAAAACTTTAGAAATACATATTGATAGAATGTATCTTGTTTACTTTATGAAAACCACAACTGTTACGGGATGTGGAAGAACAGGCACGTTAAAATGCTAACAAAGAAATCTCACAACTACCCCCCCCAACACCAAAAAATATTCAAGTAAGCATGTGGGATTTGCAATCAGACTGCATCAGGGGGGTCAGAGATCAAAAATAAATGGTGGGCCACAACATGCAGAGCTTTTAAAAAATAATGTCACATTCTCTCATTCTCAGCATAAGAAATGGGCAACTTGTTCAGGGCAAATAATTGTTTGAACTGAGGATTTTATTATTAATCTCTGAAGACTGCTGAATTTAGGGTCACAGTAAGGGTTGATTAGGTACAAGGTGCATAAAGCTCTCCTCTGTCGATGCTATTGAAAGAAGCAAGTAATTTAGATTCAGAATTGGTCTTGGATTGAAGCTCACTCCATTACCGACCATTTTCAATTTCAGCTATACAATAAACATCAAGCTCGGCAAGGAAATTAGTACATTTGGTAATGTATTGGAAGAGATGGGTGGGTCTTTGACAAGATGACACTTATCACCAAAGCTTCAGTTAATGAAACCCTTGAGTGGTATCTGCGTTTGACATATTTTGACATTTTTTGAAATCACATCCAGCGTTTTTTCCCCCACAATGTTCTTCTTTATGAGAGAAAAAAAATCCATCTATCTTTAAAATGAGTACTAGAGTACTGCAATATTATTGGAAAAAAAATTAAAGCGATGCTGCCTGCCACTGACAGGAAGATCAAGGTACTTTCTCAAAATCTGTAAGGAGCAACAGATTCATAGGAAGCATTTTATTCAAATGAAGTCCACAATACATTTCCAGGAAAAGCTTCAGGTTTAAATGGAACATATTTAATCATACTTTCCCTAAAAGTACCTTCCACTATAAAATGTGATCTCATTAATGCGACTACAAGTTACATTGTTAAAAAAAAAAAAAAGAAAAGAAAAGATAAGAAAAGAAAAAAACAATTTTGGGTACTGATTTTCTGAACAAAATAGTTTTCTTTCTTTCTTTTTTTTCCTGCAAGGGAATGACTTGCACCTTAGTAAAGGTGGGACTTTTGAAAAAGAAAATAATGAAGGAGAATAGAAAATGAAGACCACCTTCAAAAATTTTTTAAAATTGAGAAAGAAAAACTGCAGGGGAAAATACAGGTAAAAAATAAACAGGGGAAAAGCAGATAAGAATGACGGCATCGAGAATGAACAATTTCTGACCTCAAACTAGTTCTGACTAGATCACAACCCATATTCTCTCACTAGAGTTCTCACGTTTATGTATAATTAAATGCTATTTTATTGCCAAGTGGCCTAGATAATGAAAAACCAGAAAAAGAAGAAAATGCTTCCAAAGTGACCGAAAATTTAGGTTCACACATTCTGAGGAGTGGTTTTTGTTATTTACTTTTTAGTTTTTTTCTGAAAGCTGGGTGAAATTATTATGTATTCAGATATTTTAAATCTCATACAGCTCTATTGTTCATGCTATGTTTTTCATCCATTGCTGGGAGAACAATTGTAACAAAAAATACAAAGCGTTCTAAATGGGGGGGCCTTACTGAACCCTACAGGACCCGGGTGGCACTTGCAGTGTGGTAGGCCCAGCCGGGTGGTCCCGCTCATCCATCATTTACCCACCACGAGGAGGAGGTCACCTTGAAGTTTGGACTGGGGGACAGGAGAGAGAAAGAGCACGAGGGAGGCAGAAAGAGCAGAGCAAGTAAAGAAAAGAGCTGCTTTGTACAAGATAGATACCCTCGTAGAATTCAGAACACAGAGGACTCTTTTTTAAACCTCCACTCCGTAGGTAATTTCTTTAAACCCTCTTTAAGACCCCTACCCTTCCTCACTTCCATAATCCAAATTTAAAACCCCAAATCCTGCAGTTAAGGAGGGCGGAAAAAAAAAAACTGTGTTAGCTCCAGGTCTTAATATTTTCATCTCAAAAAACTGCATTCGACATTTTGCTGACTGCTGACTCTTATTCCTACCCCCTAAAATAATAATTTTAACATCTTGTTAAACACAATGAGCATTGTAGAACTGTTCAGTCATCTAATAATCCAGGTTTTGATGATTATGTCTGCTGTTCCATATTCATCTGCATCCATCCTACAGGTGTGGTAAATTAGTTGAGTGAATTGGGTTTAACTAAAATGACATGTCATCTGACCTCAAGAATGGCATTACAATTTAGCTGTTTTTAATGTCACAGGTATGGCCTTTTAGACAAGCATGCTCCCTAGGAGTCTTCTTTCTATTTTTCCAATTTTAATAATAAAACTGAAATGACTAAACTTTGAGTGAGAGGCTATTACTGTATTCAACGATGCTATTTAGCTGGGAGGCACTGGAATGACCAGACAGGCTGTTCACAGCTGGTGTCTATTCTGATTGTTGGTATCCATGCAATAGCAGTTGTTAAATATTTTGTTACATATGAAATATTTACCAGAATGGTTGGTTCACTAACGGAGCACTTTTGTTATATTCATAATTGATTAAAATGTGCATATTTGTTTAACGTCTACCCATCCTCTCCAATACTCACCTCTTGAGTGAGTAAGGGACAATTTTTTTCTCTGCTTAAGGCAGTTCTTGCCATGTAGTAGCCACTCAAGAAATAATTTTTTTGAATGACCGAATTGGGGATTCCTCACATATTCACATTTTAGGAGTTGTCACAGCCCTAGAAGAATAATCACTTTATTCTCTTTGTAGGATTACTTGCTTATTCTTTCAGAATAATTCTGGCATTGAATAAAATAAAAACTGAAGGAACATTTTTCACTGTGAATTGTTATTTGATCTCCCTGTTTTTCAGAATGATATTTCTGTGATCAACTCTGTCTGATGTTCTGTAGTTCAACATCTTTAGAATTAAACCTCCAGTCTTCTGCAGGGTGGAGAAGCAGCAGTAACTCAGTTTGCTTGAGGTGAAGGAGAGGATAGGGGTTGGGTCAAGGGGAGAAGTTGAAAATTATAGGATTTTAATTCTCCTGTTTTTAGCATTAGCTGAACACAAATATTCAGAGAGACATTGTGCCTACAATTCCTGAGCTTTTCTGGAGTAATTTGATTTAAATCATCTTGAATCTGGGCTTCCCAAGCAGCCAGTCTACATTTCAGCTTTCTCTGCTGTGTCAAAATTTTATTATTTCTCCTCTCCCATTTTCCCTCTCTTTATGTTGTTTCAGTCCTTCTACTGTCATTTTAATGTGGTTTTTGGAAGAAACAGAGGTCAAAGTATTTGGTAGATTTATTACTTTATAGGTTTGCTATATTTTTTCCATATTATAATTAAAAAGGAATACAATAGAATGTATCTACACATATGAAGTATTTTTATATATGTAATATACATAGGTATGTACATATAGTAATCTCTTGGTATCTAGGGGGAATTTGTTCCAGGACTCCCATCCTCCCCTCACCCTTTTCCAAATAACAAAATTCACAGATGCTCAAGTTCCTTACAGTCGACCTCTGTATCCTAAGGTTCTCCATCCATGGATATGGACAGCTGACTGCATATGCACGCACGCTCATACACTATATATAATACAATCTATCTGAAGTATATGCAAGGTAAAAGAATGATAAAAATGAACACCCATACACACCACCAAACTTAAGAAATATCCCATGTGTTCCTCCCTGTATTCTCCTGCCCTCCACTAAAGGTAACTCTTATTCCAAACTTGGTGTTTAAAATTTCCTTGCTTTTCCTCTCAATTTTCTTACTTTTGGATATTCGTTTATCAGTCTGCTTTTGCTAAGTTATGCTACAGTGATAATATATGCCAAGAAATGATTTTTTTCCTCAAGTACATACTATGTGCAGGTTGGCTGTGTCTCTGTGGGTCAGTGTTGCTACGGCTTGGTGTTCTCCTCACTCCAAGACTCAGGCTAAAGGAATAGCCCCTATCTCAGTCTCATTGCAAAAGAAAAAGAGCAGTGCAGAACCATGTGATGGCTCTTAAAACTTCTGTTGGAAACACGTCAGTTCCATCATGTTTCACTGGCCAAACCTGTTATCAATGGAGAAGCTATATTACAGAGAAGGATAATAAAGGTGCACGGCAAAGACAGAGATGTATAATTCCCTTACAAGAAATGATGGTGAATAGTGGGAAGCAATAATAAAATTGACCATAGTCTGTTCTCTTGGGCATGAAAATTCATTTCCTGCCCTTCTACACAATAACATAATCCCCCATCTTCCAAGTAAATAACCGAAAGGATGTATTCAACCACAGCATTAGATTCCAGGACTAGGATTTTGTCCTAGCTTTAACATCAGGTTCAGATACAGCTCTTCTTCACCTAGAGACAAATGAACTAAAACTAAAACCTGTGTGCCAAAAATAGCAATTCTGAAATCCTACTGGGCAAACATTGTGAAGGCCCTCTAACATGGGCAGAAGAAATATCTCTTGATTAGGCTCATTCTGTTCTCTGTGACTAGCACCACAGTGCATGGTTATAGATGACTCTTGGCTCCACCTTCAGGGCGTTTCTTCCTTTTCTATTATCCTCACTGGGCCACATCTGAAAAGGGCATTGGAAAATTTGGTCCCTTGGAGGCTAAGGTTTTCTTGCTTCCAGCTTTTAGACTTAGAACAGACACAATCTCTGTTAATCTAGGTTGATGGCTCCTTGGGTTGTATGATCCTCTCAACAACTTCAATTCCATTTAAGACATGCCTTTCTTTCTCTAGATTTAAATTGATATTTTTGAGTTTATCAGACTTCCGTGGAGGAGCTACACCATTAGCCTCTTTTGAGCCATTTTGCACACCTGAAAAGATTTACCAGTTGCCACCATAATCAACTAAACAAAAGGCACTCCTAATATCCTGGATTTGGTCTATGCCTTCCCCAAACTGAGTTTTAATCAGCTGCTGTCACTCAAAGATATTCTTAGTTTTACTTTGGATGTGAGAATAAGTTGCCTCTTTCAAACTTCTAGGTCCCCAACTTTCTGACCTCCTTTAGTTTCTTTTCATCTTTTCTTACAAAGTGGTCAATTCTTTTGTGGGCTCATAGTTTTTCTGTACCACCATGTCAAATGCAGCCAACAGCAACCAAGACATGCTAGTACTATTCTGTCTTCCAATCTCCCTACCAAAAGTCACAGGGTCATTCAATATATTATCTGCTTTTCATGTTATTGCTGCTAAAGTTGCATTAAGTGTTTCACCACTGCATAATGGATTGCCATGTTTTCAGCCTCTAAAATCAGTTTCTTTGCTACCTTCCACTCTGCCACAAAGCCAGTGGCACCTATTTTAGAAGTTTTTTTATGGTAGCACTGACTTTGAGGTAATAATTTTGTAAATATCAATTGTTTACAAAACCAACAATTACTTCTTGCTCACTTTGCATAGTTGGTGGTGGATTGTTTGAAGCTTTATTTCCTATGTCCTCTTCCAGAATCCAGGATGAAAAGAGTAGCCTTACATCAGAACATGCTGTGTTTGTGGCAGGCAGAGGAGGGTAACAGTAGAACCATGTGATTGATAATTCTTAATGCTTCTTCTCAGAAGTGACATTTATTGCATCTGCTAACACTTTTTTGGCCAAAATCAGTCACATGGCTGAGACATACATCAGTATTGTAGGAAGTGCTATCCACAACAAAGGTAAAAAGGATAGTGAATATTTTGAGTAAACAATATGATCAATCATAGTCCCTGAACATATTATATTGCTTTACATGTTTTTTAACTTTATATTTAAAAATCATAAAATATGTATTATTATGTAACAGTTTTAGAGTTCCACATTTTATTCATGACTTTCATCCGTGTTCATGTATATGGTGTTGTTCACTCATCACTGCTTTATAGTATTCCACTGTTTTAAACATATGAAAATTTACCCATTATAGCAGTTTCCAGGTTTTTGCTATTTTACATCATGTTGAAAAAAACAGGTATGTCTTCCAATGGACACATGAAAATGTTTTTTAGAATACATGCAAGGAAGAAAATTTTTTAGTTATACAGTTTTACATATCTTAAAATGTATTAAATAATGCTGAATTTGTTTTATACCATAATTATACCAATTTTTTTATTTCAGCCAGGAACATTTAAGGATTCCCATTGTTTCACACTCTTGACAGCACTTGGTATTGTCAGACTTTAACACAATTGCCAGTCAAGTAGGTATCTCATTGAGACTTATATTTATCTTTCTCTGTTCACATATTGCTTTTGTCTGTGGGACATTCATATGTCCTCTTCTGTGAAATGTCTATATATTCCTCTGGGCGAATTTTTTTGAATTATTTGTAATTTTCATATGGATTGTTAGAAGCCATTTAAAAATATGTATACATTTTCAATACTATTCTTTTGTTGGTTGCATGTGTTCCAAATATATTCTTCAAATTATGATATGGCTTGACTTTCTACTTTTGAAATGGTGTCTTTGATGAATAGAAGTTTTAAATTTTAATGTAGACAAGTCCATCAATGTTTTCCTTTGTAGTTAGTACTTTTTATATATCTCATATAAATAATTCTTGCCTACATCAAGATCATAAAAATAGTACCAAATTTTCTCATGAGAATTTTAAAATTCTGCTTTTCATGATGAAGTCTTTAATCCACTAAAAATTTATGTATGTGTATGGTGTGAGATATAAATTTTACTTTTTTCAACTTGAAAATCAATTGTATACCTACCTTTTATTGTATTCTATTTTTAAATTACAATTTTTTTCTTTTTATGAGACAGAGTACCATTCTGTCACCCAGGCTGGAGTGCAGTGCTATGATCACAGCTCACTGCAGCCTCCATCCACTTTTGGACTCAAGTGATCTTTCCATCTCAGCCTCCCGAGTAGCTGGCACTACAGGTGTGTGCCACCATACCCAGCTAATTTTCTTATTCTTATTTTTTGTAGAGATTGGGTCTTGCTGTGTTGCCCAGGCTGGCTTTAAATGCCAGGGCTCAAGTAATCCTCCCTCCTCAGCTTCCCAAAGTGGTGGGATTACAGGCATGAGCCACCAAACCCAACTAAAATGATAATTTTTAATTATTTAAAAATGGAATAGATTTTTGTGCATTGATTTTATATTTGAAATTCCCTACTTATCCAAAAAGTTTGTTTTAGATTTATTTTTAAAGAGTTATATCACCTGTAATTAAGAGCAGCTTTGTTTCTTGATTCCCAATCCTCTTGCTTTTTATTGTATTGTATTAATTTCTTTTTTTGATTTACTTATGCTTTCAACATTTCACCATTAAACATCATGTTTCTTGTAGCTTTTTTCTTTTTCTCCTTTATGCTATAAACATGACAAACTATATATTTTTATATATATTATATTTTTTCTAGTATTATATTAACCTTACATTTATGGATATATTTAACTTGGTAATGGTTTTTAATCTTTTACATATGGGTGGAAATAGTTTGAGAATATTTTATTTAGGATCCTAGCATATTTGAGTGACATCTGCCTAAAATTTGCCCTTCTTGTATTATTCTACCCCTTATCATTGTTTTCAATATTAAATCTATACCAGCTTCATAAAATGTGTTAATGAGTATTTCATATTTTTCTAACCTGTGGATAGAAAATTGGAATTGTCTGTTGCTTACAAATTCATCAGCAGATACTTAACAACCTAGGTCTGTCTATTTTTTTTCTAAAGAGTATTGATTGTTGATGTAATTTTTGTATGGCCATTGACCTATGTAGTTCGGCAGTCCTTCTGAGTCTGTTTCAGTGAAATAAAATTTTAAATTTTCTCTTCTTTTACTTAAGTCTTCAAATTCTTAGAATAAAGTTCTTCTTCATTGTATCCTCTTGTTTACTTTTAAATTTCTGTTTTATCCATAGTTATATCCTCTTTTTAATCCTTATGTTTTATTTATCTGTCCATTCTCATTTCACTTTTTCTTAATTAATCTTCCTAGAGGCACATCTGTTTTACTAATCTTTTCAAACGATCAATTTTTGGCTTTGTCTTCTCTTTTATTTCTTATGATGCAACTTCTATAAACTTTTTAATATCAAAATTATTCATAGAACACTGGTATGGGCAAGGCTTGGAAACAACAGTTTCCAGAGGTGGTGAATAAGGTAACAGGATATAGATCTAGAAAACAACTTGGTTGCATCCAAAACAAAGAATATGACTTAGGAGCAGATAATTCTTATCCGTGTTTCTCAATTGGCTGGAATCTCTTAGGTACTTTCCTTACTGATTCCTCTTTTTAACTATGAGTTTAATACAGGAATTGATTTAGAACCCTATATAGTTCTCTAATTCAAGGTTATATGATAGGGCTGTTTTGTCTAAATTTAGAAAATTTGTCAACATTTTCAAAACAAAAATGTTAAAATTTCTAGTGAAAGTGGCAAAGTAAGTAGATGGCTTAGGGTCTGGAAACTGCATATGGTTTTACAAGTTTTAAGAAATGTTTCTAGTCCAAAGTAAAATACAAAGAAAAAATTAGTACTATATATAGAACATAATAAGGCAGTTTTTACATTAAAAACAAATGTGAAGGGAAAAGCAATACAGAAAGGGTAAATCATGGGCTAACCTTATTGAAAGATGATGAGTAGACATAATAAACACTCCTGTTTGGGGATAAAACCACAAAGGAATATATTTTAAGGAATAAGGTAAACAGGAAGTAGACAAGTTCTTGTAACTCAGCCTTGAATTATCTTAATCCTGGAAATAAAATTAAAATAATGCCAGATTGCTAGAGCCTTCTGACATTCAGGAGGGCTTATACCCCTGAATGGTTAGCAGAATCCCTCAGATGCCTTTCTGAAGGAAAATAACATTATCTTGGGCACCAGATTATTTCTATAAGCAATTTTAAGCTATAATATAATGTTTGGCACAAATTTTTTATTATACTTCATGTTCTAGGGTACACGTGCACAACGTGCAGGTTTGTTACATATGTATACATGTGCCATGTTGGTATACTGCACCCATTAACTCATCATTTACATTAGGTATATCTCCTAATGCTATCCCTTCCCCCCCTTCCCCCACCCCACAACAGGCCCCGGTGTGTGATGTTCCCCTTCCTGTGTCCAAGTGTTCTCATTGTTCAGTTCCCACCTATGAGTGAGAACACGTGGCACAAATTTTTTAAACAGCTCAGTGGGGAGCAAGACAAGATGAGCAAAACCTAGCAGAAACCACCAGCAATAGCATTATTCCATAAGGGCTTCAAACATTGTCATAATGAGACAAAGACTTTGTGGCTCATGCCTGTAATTCCAGCATTTTGGGAGGCCGAGGCGGGCGGATCACCTGAGGTCAGGAGTTGGAGACCAGCCTGGCCAACATGGTGAAACCCCATCTCTACTAAAAATACAAAAATTAGCTGGGCATGATGGCAGGCGCCTGTAGTTCCAGCTACTCGGGAGGCTGAGGTGGGAGAATCGCTTCAACCCGGGAGGCGGAGGTTACACTGAACTGAGATCGTGCCACTGCAATCCAGCCTGGGTGACAAGAGTGAAACTCGGTCTCAAAATAATAATAATAGTAAATATAAGATAAGATAAGATAAGATAAGGTATGTGCTTTCCATGTTCTAGAAGATAAAAGACAAGATTAACAATTTTTTTTTCAGAGAAAAAAGTAAACAGAAACCCTAAATCTGAACACAAGAACTGAAATTAAAAATTCAATTGATGGGTCTAATACATCATATACAATTATGAAGATACTTAATTAACTGGAATATTCTCAGCAATATCTGTCAAAATAAAATGATAGAAAATACAGAGAAGAAGGTAAAAGATGTAGAGAATACAGTGAGAATTTCTAATATTTTGAGTTCTAAAAAGAAAAGAGAGAAATAATAAGGCTGAAGAAAAAGAGGAGAGATATAATCAGGCTGAAACAAATTTTGATGTAAGAATAGCTGAGAACTTTCTAAAACTGGAGAAAAACATCAAGCTACTATTTAAGAACCACAAAAATACCAGGAAGAATAGCTGAAAAACAAATCTACACTGAGATACTAAGTGATAAAAATGTGGAAACCTCAAAATGGAGAAAAAAATCTTAAAGTCAGTCATAGAAAGATGTTACCTTTAAAAGGGCAACAATAGACAGACAGCTAACTGCTCAGCAGAAACAAAGGACCTCACCTAGCAATGAAATGGTGTCTTCAAAGTGTTAAAATATCTGTCATTTTTACATCTTCTGAAATTGATGGTAAAAAAACATACGTTTAGATTAACACATGAGATAATTCCCCAGTAACAGACATGTTAAAATAAATACTAAACGATATTCTTCAGGCAGAGGGAAAAAAAAATCCACAGGAAAGCTTGGAAATGTTGGAAGAATTGAAAAGCAATGGAAACACTAATGTAATAAGGCGTCTGGCTCCATGTTTTGATGTTTGACTGCTGAAAGCTTTTAAGCTTCTTTCCCTCCCTCTTCTTCCGTTCCACGTCTGAGCAAGCTAATAAAAACGCCTGGGTACTCCCTCTTTTGATGCCAGTAAAAGATTTAAACCATTCAAACCTCTACTTATGCAGAAGAACCCTCATCCCAGACCGACTCTCTAATTACTGTAAAAACCAGTCTCCTTTTCCTCATCTCTCAAGATATTTTTGGACTAGTTTGGGAGGTCTATCCTGCTCTTCCCAGACTAATAAACCTTTTCATATTCTCTTGATATGTGTGTAGCATAATCACTTTCAACCTCCAAACCAAAATTTGGGTGAGGTGCCATCCCACTTCTGATGGGTGGTCACAACAACTAGTAAGCGAGTAAATCAAAATAATCATTGACTGTGCAAAAAATCATAATAGTGTTTTATTGAGTTTTTAATATCTATACATAAAATACAAACTAATGATATTTATCTCAAATGGAGAATAAATGGAATTAAATTATTCAAATTAAAATGGGAATAAATAAAATTAAATTATTCTAATATCTTTGATCTATTTGCATTATCTGGGTAGAGTTTCAAATAACCAATTAGTATTAGATTTTGATAAGTTAAGAGCATATGCTATCATTTCTAGACTAACTACAGAAAGAATAGTAAGAGAATATATAGCTTTTGAGGAAATAGAGGGAAGATGGAATAATTTTAAAAATTATCTATCTAAACAAAGGCTAGAAAAGAGAGGAAAAAAGCAAAGCGGTAAGGAAACAGAAAGGTCACAACAGAATGGTAGATTCAAATTCAAATATATCAGTAATTACATTAAATGTAAATAGACTAACTGTTCCAATTTCTAAATCTATAAAGAAAAACATTACTAACTGCATTTTAAAATTATGATTCTGTTTACAAAGGACATATATAAAATATGTAGATATAAAAAGTTGTAAAATATTT
The DNA here is from genome assembly GCF_043159975.1 of Macaca nemestrina. Taxonomy (NCBI): domain Eukaryota; kingdom Metazoa; phylum Chordata; class Mammalia; order Primates; family Cercopithecidae; genus Macaca; species Macaca nemestrina. Next base: position 94,365,971 of record NC_092126.1, on the reverse strand, counting down.
GCCAAACAAAAATCAGTGTAACAATATCATGTAAAGTGGAGTTTAAGCAAAAAGTTAAAAGGACATTTGATAACAATTCTGTATTTGTATGTATCTAATAAAATAGCCTTCAAATAAAGCAACAATTGACAGCAAAAAGAGATAGAGAAACCCACAATTATAGTGCAAGATTATAACATATATCTTTTATAACAATTAAGCAAGCAGACAGAAAATCAATTAGGATACAGTAGAATAACACAAAAAGCAAATGACCTAATTAATATGAATAAAAGGAAATATTTTAAACCTTAAAAAACATAGTTCATTTTTTTCAAGTACACTTGGAGCATTATAAAATTTATTATATAATTGGCCACAAAGTAAGGTTCCACAAATTTTAAAGAACTAAAGTTATAGAGTGTATCTGTGGTTGCAATGTAATTAAGTTGGAAATTGAAAAAAAAAAATGTTGCTGGAATACTCTTGCATGTTCAAGTAAGCCATGGTTCAATGAAGAGAACATACTGAACATTATAAAATAATAGGCAGAGGCAGGAGAATCACTTGAGTCCAGGAGTTCAAGACCAACCTGGGCAACACAGCAAGACCCTGTCTCTAAATAATAATAATAATTATTATTATTATATTGTAAAATATTGAAATTACTAAATATCAAAATATCTAGGATGCAGCAAAAGTCATGTAGGAAAAACTTTAGTGTGTTAGAAGTATGTATTTTTTAAAATTTCATAATCAATGAACTATGCATCTATCTCAAAAAATTAGAAAACAACAAAACAAGATCCAAAGAGAATAGAAAGAGGAAATAAAATTAACAGCAGAAAACAATAATATTGAAACTGAACAATAGAGAAAATCAATGAAATTCAGATATTCTTCCTTTGAGAAGATTAGTAAAAGCCAAATACTTACATTGCTATTAATGAAGAAAAAAGAGAAAAGGCACAAAAAATAATAGTAATAAAAACAAAACATCACTACAGATTGTACAGACATTGTTAGATTACAAGAGGAGATCATGAAGAACTTTTTCCCAAATGAACTTGAAAATGTTGACAATGAAAATATCTAACAATATTACTTTACAAAACTAACACAAGAAGAAATATAAAACTTGAATAGTCCTATACTGTTTCATATTACTCTCTTTATTTAATAGTGAATTCAACCAAACATTTAAGGAAGAAATAAATTCAAACTCTTCCAGAGGCTACAGAAGGGGGAACACACTGTATCTTCTTTAACAAGACCAGAGTAACTTTGATATTAAAATCTAACAAGGATATTAAGAAAAAAAATTACAGATAATCACACTAATGACTGTAGATATAAGAATTTCAAACAAATTGCTAGCAAACCGAAACCAGTAATATGCATTTACTAGTTTATCTAGGAATTTGAGATTGGTATATTAAAACAGTGATTAGTGTAATTCTTTACATTAGCATAAAAAAGAAAAAAGTCATATGATCTAAATAGATGGAGAAAAGGCATTTGATAAAATTGAGCAACAATTCATAATTAAAAGCCCTTAGCAAACTAAACTAGGAGGGAGCTTCCTTAACTCAATAAAGGGCATGTAAAAAACAAATAAACACAAACAAGTCAAACAACAACAAAATTTCTATAGGAAAACATCAGTTTAATAGTAAATGTTGAAAGGTTTTACTTTGAAATCTGAATTTGGACAAGAATGCCAGCAGTCACTCATTTTATTTAACATTGTATAGGTACACAATGTGACAAGGCAAGAAGAAATATAAGGCAATGGATTTAAAAAGAAAAAATAAAACTATTATTCACAGAAAAGTATGACTGCTTACATAAAAAATCCAAAAAAGGTATGTATACAATTTTAAAATTTATATATGGATTACAGAAGAACGTTGAGTATAGGTTAATATAACCTTTTTTAAAAAAAAGAAGTATACATTTTATGCCAGCCAGCAACAAATATTTAAAAAATAGAACTTAAAAAGTTTACATTTATATATAAATGTTTTATATATTATATGTAAATATAATATATAATATAAAGATAATATTATATGTAAATATAAACAAGATGAGCAGGACATCACGAAAAAAGACTAGGAAAAAGAAAGGAAAATGAACTGATAAAGTATCATTGAGGAAAACTGAAGAAGACCTAAGTAAATGGAGAAATGTATCATGTTCATGGGCTCAACAACTCACTATTGTAAACATGTCAATTTTCTTCAAGCTTCTATAAATTCAATGCAATCCAAATAAAAATAGCTACAGTGGTGTTGTGTGCATATGTACATGTGTAATGATGGCCAAGGTTATTAGTGGGGTGTAGGAACTAGCTTATACCAACTCATGAGGTGCACCAGTTCATACTAGCTAACACCAAATCATGGGAGCCGACTGTTGAATATTCAGAAATTTTTGAACTGATTATTAAACCACTGTGGCTTGAAATCACCCATTGTGGGAGTAGGTACCCCCATGGAAATTGGCAAACACTACAAATCAAAGACGTTTTTCCCCCCAAGAGTCAGCTTGCCAGCATACCACTGAACTTATTCTAAAATTGACATGAAAAGGAAAAAACAAAAAACAACAAAACAAGAGAATAGTTAAGACACATTGAAAAATAAAAATAAAGTGAAAACACGTGCTTTACCAGATATCACTACTTATTATAAAGCAACAAGAATTAAGACAGTCTTATTCATGTTTCTGTCAAAGGTTTTAGTTATAGTTTTTTAAAGGTTAAGAAATATTCATCTCTATAGCACCTATAGTCATCTCACACATCATATGAATCTCACCCTTTGAACAGCAGTCAATATTTCTTGTGTTGGCTCACTCCTTTTTATTAATTAATTTTCCATTACTGCAATTATTCATCAATAGAAGGTACTTAATAAACATTGAAATAAACATATAACATTTTAAAAGTAAGAATTGTTCATTTATAAACCACTTAAAATGTTCTAACATGCCACCAGCAGTAATTTGGGAAGCCTGACATTAGGGTTAAATTATTTCTGTTTTAATTTGTCTGTTTCTCCCAACTCTCCTCTTACCAAGGAACAGACTCAAAAAGTGCTGCAGTCAGAAATGAGTCTGTCTCTGCTGTTTGGGGCTCTGCCCACAGGGAAGGACCAACCCCTCTAACTTTAAAGCCTGGTTCTAACTCTGGTCCAAAGACCTCAGCCAGGTCTGTAAACTGTTCCTGCTCACGGAATGCGGAGACCACAAAGATAAACCCACCAGGTAGAAGGGAATGGTTTAAGTATATTGTAGATGGTTGGTAATACATACTTCCCATTTGTTTTCCATAACAAAAGAGACACATTTCTAGTTTTTGTGTGGTTCCAGATAGCACTGCATTCTTTGGAAATTCCAAGTTATTTCGATAATATCTTGAAAACGTGACTACCTGAGGTCAACCTATTACAATGGCACAAATGTTGATTCTCATCCTCTATCCCATTAGCCTTTGCTTGCTTTGTTTCTTAGGATAGCCATCTGAATCTATTAGTTCAAATTTCAAGGTTGAACCTTGACTAAGTTACTTCACATGGGTTCTTAAAATGAACTACCACTTGACAGTGATTTATTCTGCATGCTACTGTTCATCTCCTACCTCAATAGGATCCTCCCTAAACCACCAAAGGTATAGTTCTTGGGGAAAAGTAAATAGTCATTGTCAAATTGATTCTCTCTCTCTCTTCCTTTCCCCTTCCCTCTTTCTTTCAAACACAAACACAGAAACTGATTAAACTGATTTCTATTTACAACTATAAAACTAACAATATTCAATTTCGTTAGCATATAAATCAAGTAACTAAAAAACACTTTACAAATAACCCAAAATGAAAGGTGAGCACCCTAATTGTGCCACTTGTCTAGACAAGGATCTTATAATTTTTCCAACCATTAATTCATTAATTGACTAATATGTATTCAGCACTGTTACATATTTTTGAGGATAAAAACATAAAAAAATACACCACAGGGCTTCAATGTATTTGCAACCTTTATATGCCTTCAGTGTGTTTACGTAGGGAGCAATGCAAGATGATGTTCTATAATTATACAATAAGTTTGATAATGCAGACTACAAGTGTTGTACTATCATGAATAATTACAATGTTGGCAATATTTTCCCCATTCCTCTGAAAGAGGCATTATTATTATCCCTAACCTATAGGCAAGGGTTAGGGAATTTAAGTAATTTGCCAAGTACTAGACAGTGTTTGGCAAGGCCAAGACTAGAACCATATCTAACTGCAAATCTCATGCTTTTTTCTATGTGTTCTCTCATAAGACTTTGCACAGTGTTGAACACATAGTAGGTGCATAGTAACTGAAGATTTAAAAACACGAAAAGTTCACTTTGAAATAAGTACAGATAAGATCTATAAAAGACAGGCTGATTTGTGTAATTGACTAGATAGAGTATTATATTCTCAATGTGGGTTCCCCCATAAACAGAGTCTTAGCTAAGGACTTGCATGAAGAAGTGAGCCAGAAACAGGAGTCGGGGAGCTGGGAGAGTGATAGATGGGAAAAAAGAAAGGTCAATATAAAGGTTCAATATCAAGTTTCTAGTTGTGGAAAATGGGTTTGATCTGCCAGACCACCTGGAAAGTATTCAGAATGCCTGAGATGCATTCAATGTCTCCCTTCATCCATTGGCTGAGGGTTCCTCCAAGAGGCAGTAAAGACCCACACTTCCTGGTTTCTGGCCTTGCTAGAAGGCTCCTACCTGGAAACTAGCCTGAGACAAAAAGCAGAAGGCAAGCATTTGCACTGAACTCTGTGTTCTAATTACAGCTCAAATCAGAGATGGGCCAGTGAGATGGAATATGATGTACCAGAGGTATGTGCTGCAGTTACTTATATTGAATTACTAAAGATTTTTTTAAATGGCTTGCAAAAGGTTCCAAAAATAATGGTTTTACCTTTTGATGTCAATTTGAATGATTTCGATAAAATTTACCTAAAAACACTCTACCTTAAATTTAATTTGTGGTTTAATTTGAAACACAACAGAAGCCAATCTACTTAACAGGTGGAAATCTTTCTCTAATTTGAATAAACTTTAATGAAATTCGATACAAGTGTGCATTTATTCATTTAATGTTTATAGAACACCTGTTCTAAGACAGGAGGTATTTACAATGTTTAATCTGACATGAACCCTACCCTCAATTAGTTTAGAGTCATTTAGGTTAATCACATCAAGAGACATTGTTGGTCATTGCTAATTCCATAGAAACTAGCAAAAGCAAAACACTGGGGTGAGCTAGATGCCTAGAGGATGGCACACATACAGGGTCTGGGTCCAGGCTACCAGAGAGAAAAGGATCTCTGGAGAGTGCAGTAACAGATAATACATAAGGAGGGGTCAGATAAGTACAATATAAAACCGCGATGACATACGGAGTTAGGAGCCTTGCAACACATTATGCAGAATAACATGCTAAAAAAAGCAGGCAGGCAGCTGTTTGGTATCAGTAGGTAGCAGGACTGGAGGCTGAGCAGGTTGCCAAGAATATGACTTAGTCATAGGAATCAAGAATATTTTTAAACCCATAAGGACACTTCAAGTTGTTGAAAGCTGTACCACAGGTACAAATCTCAGTGACTTATTACAACGAAATGTTTCTCTCTCAAGCTATATGTCAGTGATGGGTTGGCTGGGATCTCTGTTCCATGTGGTCCTCCCTCCAGGATCAGGCAGATACAGAAGCTGCCATCTGGGGAATTACCAGATGCCGTGATAGGGGGAAGAGAAGTGGGATGAATTGACACACTAGGCCTTAAGCCTTCAGTCTGGAAGTGTTTTATACTACTTCTGCCCACATTCTATTGGCCAAAACATGTCATATGACCAAATGTAACTTCAAAGGGACTGGGGAAACCATATCCTCTTACAAGATGTCTGTGGAAAGACTGAGGCCAACCACACAAGTCTTACCCCTGCAAAATGAAAGGGTGAATAAATATGCTTACATATACAAACATATAAATCTTTCAGTAGACAAAGACAATGTTGAGATAGGTTCTGAATGTGTTCCAAACTAAACCGTAATTTAAAATATCGACACAATGAAAACATTCCACGGAACTGTCTTTTATCATAGGTCCCTTGTCTCTCTCTTAAAAACCATATACTTGACAAGTTTATTTTATATTCAGAAAGTATAAGCATTTTGGGATGCTGAGGTGGGCAACTCACCTGAGGTCAGGAGTTCAAGACCAGCCTGGCCAACATGGTGAAACCCCGTCCCTACTAAAAATACAAAATTTAGCCAGGCATGGTGGCGTGTGCCTACAATCCTAGCTACTCGGGAGGCTGAGGCAGGAGAATCACTTGAACCTGGGAGGTGGAGGTTGCAGTGAGCCGAGATCCCACCACTGCACTCCAGCCTGGGCAACAGAACGAGACTCCATCTCAAAAAAAAAAAAAAGAAAAAAAAAGAAAACAAAAAGAAAGAAAGTAGAGGCTCAATATCAAACATAATCCTCTAAGTTGTCAACTGTAAGCCAACATATCTGTAGCTCCTTCCTTGCATGAGAAAGAACAAGGGAGGCTGCTTATAGTGCTTGATTGGTGGGAATAATGGAAGGGATTAGGCTTCAGTAAGTTTGGGGGATAGACATAAATAGAGTAAAAGGTACAGTCCTAAAGGGTTTCCCTTTTCTGATTCTTCCACTGTTCAGCAGTTTCAATATGTAGACCTTGATTAGTAGGGCAGAGAAGTCAAGGAAACAAGGCCTCAGGCTCATATATACTTAGGCTTAGCTATGACCACAAAAGGCAAAAATGTCAAATTCAGAATGGTCCATCTCCTCATAATTCTCATTCTACATTCTTTCATTTTAAATATTTTTTTTAAAGAAAAACTACTCTACAAATAAAAAAGAAAGATTAGAGCTTGCAAAAGGACAAATCCACTGCCTCTCACATGTTTGTTTCCAGATATGACTTCTAATTTTATTGCCTCTTGCTGACTTTCAGCAGCATTCATTGCTTTTCCCCCTAAAACATCTTAATGTTAAGTATGTTTTTAAAAATTCTAGTGTTGACCCAGAAGAGTCTTTCCCCTCTGTTAAATTACTAACACATTAATCTCTTCCAAGTCTTTACAGAAATGGAATAAGAAATTGGTTTATAGTCGGCGGAGCAAGATGGCCGAATACGAAAAGCTCCAGTCTCCAACTCCCAGCGCGAGCGACACAGAAGACCGGTGATTTCTGCAGTTTCAACTGAGGTACTGGGTTCATCTCACTAGGGAGTGCCGGACAATCGGTGCTGGTCAGCTGCTGCAGCCCGACCAGCGAGAGCTGAAGCAGGGTGAGGCATCGCCTCACCTGGGAAGCGCAAGGGGGAAGGGAATCCCTTTTCCTAGCCAGGGGAACAGAGACACACAACACCTGGAAAATCGGGTAACTCCCATACCAATACTGCGCTTTAAGCAAATGGGCACACCAGGAGATTATAGCCCATACCTGGCCGGGAGGGTCCCACGCCCACGGAGCCTCCCTCATTGCTAGCACAGCAGTCTGCGATCTAAGCGCAAGGCAGCAGCGAGGCTGGGGGAGGGGTGCCCGCCATTGCTGAGGCTTAAGTAGATAAACAAAGCCGCTGGGAAGACAAAGCCACTGGGAAGCTCGAACTGGGTGGAGCTCACAGCAGCTCAAGGAAACCTGCCTGTCTCTGTAGACTCCACCTCTGGGGACAGGGCACAGCTAAACAACAACAACAATAAAAAGCAGCAGAAACCTCTGCAGATGCAAACGACTGTCTGACAGCTTTGAAGAGAGCAGTAGATCTCCCAACACGGAGGTTGAGATCTAAGAATGGACAGACTGCCTGCTCAAGTGGGTCCCTGACCCCTGAGTAGCCTAACTGGGAGACATCCCCCACTAGGGGCAGTCTGACACCCCACACCTCACAGGGTGGAGTACACCCCTGAGAGGAAGCTTCCAAAGCAAGATTCAGACAGGTACACTCGCTGTTCAGCAATATTCTATCTTCTGCAGCCTCTGCTGCTGATACCCAGGCAAACAGGGTCTGGAGTGGACCTCAAGCAATCTCCAACAGACCTACAGCTGAGGGTCCTGACTGTTAGAAGGAAAACTATCAAACAGGAAGGACACCTACACCAAAACCCCATCAGTACGTCACCATCATCAAAGACCAGAGGCAGATAAAACCACAAAGATGGGGAAAAAGCAGGGCAGAAAGCTGGAAATTCAAAAAATAAGAGCGCATCTCCCCCTGCAAAGGAGTGCAGCTCATCGCCAGCAATGGATCAAAGCTTGACGGAGAATGACTTTGACGAGATGAGAGAAGAAGGCTTCAGTCCATCAAACTTCTCAGAGCTAAAGGAGGAATTACATACCCAGTGCAAAGAAACTAAAAATCTTGAAAAAAGAGTGGAAGACTTGATAGCTAGAGTAATTAATGCAGAGAAGGTCATAAACGAAATGAAAGAGATGAAAACCATGACAAGAGAAATACGTGACAAATGCACAAGCTTCAGTAACCGACTCGATCAACTGGAAGAAAGAGTATCAGTGATTGAGGATCAAATGAATGAAATGAAGTGAGAAGAGAAACCAAAAGAAAAAAGAAGAAAAAGAAATGAACAAAGCCTGCAAGAAGTATGGGATTATGTAAAAAGACCAAATCTATGTCTGATTGGGGTGCCTGAAAGTGAGGGGGAAAATGGAACCAAGTTGGAAAACACTCTTCAGGATATCATCCAGGAGAACTTCCCCAAACTAGTAGGGCAGGCCAGCATTCAAATCCAGGAAATACAGAGAACGCCACAAAGATACTCCTCGAGAAGAGCAACTCCAAGACACATAATTGCCAGATTCACCAAAGTTGAAATGAAGGAAAAAATCTTAAGGGCAGCCAGAGAGAAAGGTCAGGTTACACACAAAGGGAAGTCCATCAGACTAACAGCAGATCTCTCAGCAGAAACTCTACAAGCCAGAAGAGAGTGGGGGCCAATATTCAACATTCTTAAAGAAAAGAATTTTAAACCCAGAATTTCATATCCAGCCAAACTAAGTTTCATAAGTGAAGGAGAAATAAAATCCTTTACAGATAAGCAAATGCTTAGAGATTTTGTCACCACCAGGCCTGCCTTACAAGAGACCCTGAAGGAAGCACTAAACATGGAAAGGAACAACGGTACCAGCCATTGCAAAAACATGCCAAAATGTAAAGACCATCGAGGCTAGGAAGAAACTGCATCAACTAACGAGCAAAATAACCAGTTAATATCATAATGGCAGGATCAAGTTCACACATAACAATATTAACCTTAAATGTAAATGGACCAAATGCTCCAATTAAAAGACACAGACTGGCAAACTGCATAAAGAGTCAAGACCCATCAGTCTGCTGTATTCAGGAGACTCATCTCACATGCAGAGACATACATAGGCTCAAAATAAAGGGATGGAGGAAGATCTACCAAGCAAATGGAGAACAAAAAAAAGCAGGGGTTGCAATCCTAGTCTCTGATAAAACAGACTTTAAACCATCAAAGATCAAAAGAGACAAAGAAGGCCATTACATAATGGTAAAGGGATCAATTCAACAGGAAGAGCTAACTATCCTAAATATATATGCACCCAATACAGGAGCACCCAGATTCATAAAGAAAGTCCTTAGAGACTTACAAAGAGACTTAGACTCCCATACAATAATAATGGGAGACTTTATCACCCCACTGTCAACATTAGACAGATCAACGAGACAGAAAGTTAACAAGGATATCCAGGAATTGAACTCGTCTCTGCAGCAAGCAGACCTAATAGACATCTATAGAACTCTCCACCCCAAATCAACAGAATATACATTCTTCTCAGCACCACATCGCACTTATTCCAAAATTGACCACATAGTTGGAAGTAAAGCACTCCTCAGCAAATGTACAAGAACAGAAATTATAACAAACTGTCTCTCAGACCACAGTGCAATCAAACTAGAACTCAGGACTAAGAAACTCAATCAAAACCGCTCAACTACATGGAAACTGAACAACCTGCTCCTGAATGACTACTGGGTACATAACGAAATGAAGGCAGAAATAAAGATGTTCTTTGAAACCATTGAGAACAAAGATACAACATACCAGAATCTCTGGGACACATTTAAAGCAGTGTGTAGAGGGAAATTTATAGCACTAAATGCCCACAAGAGAAAGCTGGAAAGATCTAAAATTGACACTCTAACATCGCAATTAAAAGAACTAGAGAAGCAAGAGCAAACACATTCAAAAGCTAGCAGAAGGCAAGAAATAACTAAGATCAGAGCAGAACTGAAGGAGATAGAGACACAAAAAACCCTCCAAAAAATCAATGAGTCCAGGAGTTGGTTTTTTGAAAAGATCAACAAAATTGATAGACCGCTAGCAAGACTAATAAAGAAGAAAAGAGAGAAGAATCAAATAGTCGCAATAAAAAAGGATAAAGGGGATATCACCACCGACCCCACAGAAATATAAACTACCATCAGAGAATACTATAAACGCCTCTATGCAAATAAACTAGAAAATCTAGAAGAAATGGATAATTTCCTGGACACTTACACTCTTCCAAGACAAAACCAGGAAGAAGTTGAATCCCTGAATAGACCAATAGCAGGCTCTGAAATTGAGGCAATAATTAATAGCCTACCAACCAAAAAAAGTCCAGGACCAGATGGATTCACAGCTGAATTCTACCAGAGGTACAAGGAGGAGCTGGTACCATTCCTTCTGAAACTATTCCAATCAATAGAAAAACAGGGAATCCTCCCTAACTCATTTTATGAGGCCAACATCATCCTGATACCAAAGCCTGGCAGAGACACAACAAAAAAAGAGAATTTTAGACCAATGATGAACATTGATGCAAAAATCCTCAATAAAATACTGGCAAACCGGATTCAGCAGCACATCAAAAAGCTTATCCACCATGATCAAGTGGGCTTCATCCCTGGGATGCAAGGCTGGTGCAACATTCACAAATCCATAAACATAATCCAGCATATAAACAGAACCAAAGACAAGAACCACATGATTATCTCAATAGATGCAGAAAAGGCTTTTGACAAAATTCAACAGCTCTTCAGGCTAAAAACGCTCAATAAATTCGGTATTGATGGAACTTACCTCAAAATAATAAGAGCTATTTATGACAAACCCACAGCCAATATCATACTGAATGGGCAAAAAATGGATAAATTCCCTTTGAAAACTGGCACAAGATAGGGATGCCCTCTCTCACCACTCCTATTCAAAACAGTGTTGGAAGTTCTGGCTAGGGCAATCAGGCAAGAGAAAGAAATCAAGGGTATTCAGTTAGGAAAAGAAGAAGTCAAATTGTCCCTCTTTGCAGATGACATGATTGTATACTTAGAAAACCCCATTGTCTCAGCCCAAAATCTCCTTAAGCTGATAAGCAACTTCAGCAAAGTCTCAGGATACAAAATTAATGTGCAAAAATCACAAGCATTCTTATACACCAGTAACAGACAAACAGAGAGCCAAATCAGGAATGAACTCCCATTCACAATTGCTTCAAAGAGAATAAAATACCTAGGAATACAACTTACAAGTGATGTAATGGACCTCTTCAAGGAGAACTACAAACCACTGCTCAGTGAAATAAAAGAGGACACAAACAAATGGAAGAACATACCATGCTCATGGATAGGAAGAATCAATATTGTGAAAATGGCCATACTGCCCAAGGTTATTTATAGATTCAATGCCATCCCCATCAAGCTACCAATGAGTTTCTTCACAGAATTGGAAAAAACTGCTTTAAAGTTCATATGGAACCAAAAAAGAGCCCGCATTGCCAAGACAATCCTAAGTCAAAAGAACAAAGCTGGAGGCATCACGCTACCTGACTTCAAACTATACTACAAGGCTACAGTAACCAAAACAGCATGGTACTGGTACCAAAACAGAGATACAGACCAGTGGAACAGAACAGAGTCCTCAGAAATAATACCACACATCTACAGCCATCTGATCTTTGACAAACCTGAGAGAAACAAGAAATGGGGAAAGGATTCCCTATTTAATAAATGGTGCTGGGAAAATTGGCTAGCCATAAGTAGAAAGCTGAAACTGGATCCTTTCCTTACTCCTTATACGAAAATTAATTCAAGATGGATTAGAGACTTAAATGTTAGACCTAATACCATCAAAACCCTAGAAGAAAACCTAGGTAGTACTATTCAAGACATAGGCATGGGCAAGGACTTCATGTCTAAAACACCAAAAGCAATGGCAACAAAAGCCAAAATTGACAAATGGGATCTAATTAAACTAAAGAGCTTCTGCACATCAAAAGAAACTACCATCAGAGTGAACAGGCAACCTACAGAATGCGAGAAAAATTTTGCAATCTACTCATCTGACAAAGGGTTAATATCCAGAACCTACAAAGAACTCAAACAAATTTACAAGGAAAAAACAACCCCATCAAAAAGTGGGCAAAGGATATGAACAGACAGTTCTCAAAAGAAGACATTAATACAGCCAACAGACACATGAAAAAATGCTCATCATCACTGGCCATCAGAGAAATGCAAATCAAAACCACAATGAGATACCATCTCACACCAGTTAGAATGGCAATCATTAAAAAGTCAGGAAACAACAGGTGCTGGAGAGGATGTGGAGAAATAGGAACACTTTTACACTGTTGGTGGGATTGTAAACTAGTTCAACCATTATGGAAAACAGTATGGTAATTCCTCAAGGATCTAGAACTAGATGTACCATATGACCCAGCCATCCCATTACTGGGTATATACCCAAAGGATTATAAATCATGCTGCTATAATGACACATGCACACGTATGTTTATTGCGGCACTATTCACAATAGCAAAGACTTGGAATCAACCCAAATGTCCATCAGTGACAGACTGGATTAAGAAAATGTGGTACATATACACCATGGAATACTATGCAGCCATAAAAAAGGATGAGCTTGTATCCTTTGTAGGGACATGGATGCAGCTGGAAGCCATCATTCTTAGCAAACTATCACAAGAACAGAAAACCAAACACCACATGTTCTCACTCATAGGTGGGAATTGAACAATGAGATCACTTGGACTCAGGAAGGGGAACATCACACACCGGGGCCTATCATGGGGAGGGGGCAGGGGGGAGGGATTGCATTGGGAGTTATACCTGATATAAATGACGAGTTGAGGAGTGCTGATGAGTCAATGGGTGCAGCACACCAACATGGCACAGGTATACATATGTAACAAACCTGCATGTTATGCACATGTACCCTAGAACTTAAAGTATAATAATAATAAATAAATGAAAAAAAAAAAAAAGAAATTGGTTTATACCTATCAACACTTGTGTTTCTCTGTGGTCCTTGAACTCATTCATGCTTTTTGAACTAATAAATTCCCAAGTCCCATAAACTGTTCTCCCTTTACATTCTCCTTAATCTGCACATACTCCCAGCTTTTAGTATGGTTGAAAACACCCTTTCTTCTTCTTCTTCTTTCTTCTTTCTTCTTCATTTATTTATTTTTTTGAGATGGAATTTCGCTCTTGTTGCCCAGGCTGGAGTGCCATGGTGCGAGCTCAGCTCACTGCAACCTCCGCCTCCCGGGTTCAAGCGATTCTCCTGCCTCAGCCTCCTGAGTAGCTGGGATTATAGGCATTCACCATTATGCCTGGCTAATTTTGTATTTTTAGTAGAGATGGAGTTTCTCTATGTTGGTGAGGCTGGTCTTGAACTCCCGACCTCAGATGTTCCACTCACCTTGGCCTCTGAAAGTACTGGGATTACAGGCATAAGCCACCGTGCCCAGCCATCCTTTCTTCTTAAAAGTTTCTGTTCATTTGGCTCCTATGACAATGTGCAATCCAGATTCTTTTTCGCCTTCTCTGTCATCAATGGCCTCTTTCCTTATCCTGATTATTTAAAAGGGTAAAAATTCTTTAAGGCTCTGTTGTAATGTGTTTTCTTTCTGGACCACATAATCTCTCCCAAGCCTTCAAATATGACCTCTGTGAAAGGCACTGAAATTGGTATCATTAATCTTGACTTCTTTATAGAGTATGAGACACTTGCAAACACCTTTGAATATGTCACGCATCCACTCAAAACTGCCCTGGGTTCTCAGAACAAAACTATCTATTGAACAAATTCTAAACTCTACATCTCACGCTAAGATTTAAGTCCTCCCTGATGCTGCTCCAATCTAATTTCTGACTAGTTCCTGTTCTAGTCCACTTCAAGAATCCTATATTCCAGTGAAACAGAACTCCTCACTGTTCTTTAATTCCAATTCCCTTTTTTACTGTCTTTACCTGTGATTCTACTATTTCTTCTACTGAGCATGCCTTCCTGATGTCCACATTGTACCCATGCTTTAAAAGGAATGTTTTATAAGATGTTTCATAAACTTCAAAACTAAACAAAGTGCAAACCATATGTGAATACATCATAAAAGAAAGTTACCTGCAGCAGACAGATGTTCCATTGAGCATTCTGTTTATATATGTCCAGAATGTTGGCAAAACCTCGAGCATGTTCATAACAAGCCTTTTGTCGCCTCGGTTCTTGTGTCTCTGCATCTTCTTGCTTTTTCAGAGAAGTAATTTTCCTTTTAATACTTTCAAATTCCCTCATAAAGTCACCTCCTGCCAAACCTTTCTATATCCCATTTCCTAGGAAATAATCAAGCTTTCTCTCTTCCCCTTTCTGAGGAAATGTTAAGAAGCTATTTGCTTCTGTTTCTCCCTTCTTTTGCAAGAGTGTCTTCTCCCCTTTTTCTCTATGCCTCTCCGCTCTTCAATCTTACTCAGCATTTGATTTGACACAGAACACACTGTCACACATCAGCAGCCACCTGCAGTGACAACTTTATTTCTCTATCTTGTTTTTCTCTGGCCTACGTATAAACAAATACATTGACATAGCATTCAGATTAAACGTCCAAGGCACTCTCTTATGTAATATACATATGTACACACACGTTCAGAACTTTTAAGTTACTAGCTAATTCTAGACTCATAATTTTACTTTTGATCTTCTCTCCCCAGATAGGCTAATTCATGACCCGTAAAACCACTCTGAGCAGATCCACCAGGGGAAGTCATCTTGATTTCATCTCTGTGCCCCAGGAGAAAATTAGAGTGCGTGTGAGAAGGCCAAAGGTCCAGGTTGTGGAAAAGTATTCATTGCAGCAATGTCTCCAAAGGAGGGAGCAGGGTGATAAGGCCACTTCACTTTTTTATTCTTTTGTTGATTTCCCTTTGGACTTGTCAAATGAAGTGCTGAGATGAGCCCTCTCCTTCCTACAGCTCAACAATAGAAGTGAAGATGCCACAAACACTCCCAGGATAAAGGAGATAAGACCCAACAGGGGCAAAGGGGGAAAGTGCCATGGTGCTTATGGAATCCATTGCTGGATACGGCCCAACTTGGACAATGAACCACATTTGTGTCACTACAATGGCAGCCTTCTTTTTCTAACCTTTGGGTAATGAAAGGCTCCAAACCCAGATTTCTGCAAAATGAGTAAACAAGTCTGATTTCTCTCAGGTTGACTCATTTTACAACTGTGTTTATGAGTTAGAAATAGATGTGCAACAAACCATGGAAAATGGGCTTGATGATGATCGAATGTGTTGTTATGCACATAACCACAGAGTGGAAGAGGGGTTTGCTAATACATTAGAGTGTGGTTAAACAAACAAACAAACAAACAAAAAACAGGTATGGAGAAATCAAAAGTCCTAGATTTCAAGCCTGCTTCTACCATCTATGAACTTAATAACCTCAAACAAGTTAATTTAACATCTTCAGTTTTCTCCATTAGAAAAAACAGAGGTAAGAATATGTATTTCATATGGTAGTCATGAGAATGAAGTGAGATGGCATCCATGAAAGTGCCTGGTGGTGGGCAAGGATGATGGGGTTGCTTCCAGCTGTACTCACTGCCCCCTACTCTGGGCCTCCGCATCCTCCGCGGTGTATCATTTCTATCACAAGTGGGGAGGCAGAGTGCACAGAGATCCTCCTCAGGGATCTGGTGAGGACTGAAGAGATGACAAAAGCATCCAGGGTGGACTTGGCACTGATGACTCAGTACACACTTGTTCTCATTCTCGTTTGAATTGTGAACTAATATTGGCCAAGATCTTCAAAGTGAAAATACAATACAAGTCTTTAGAAATTGTTTATATACCCAGTTTTTCCTGCAGTGTGCCATCCACTCATTCACCATCGCATCTAACACTTTATCAAGTGCTGTTGAGTTTTGCTTCCAAAACACACTTTAAATTTATTCACTTCTTACATCTCTGTTGCCCCTTTCAATCATTTTTCATGAGGAATCTAGAGTGGCGTTTTGAAGATGAAAATATGGAAATAGAGATAGTGAAACGAAGCCCAATTGCAAAATATTGCTATCACAACACTTGAAATAGTAAAATAAAACCACCAATGATAACAAAATAAAACCTTCCAAAAATTGTCAACAGCAAACAAACTAGCTAAGGGTTGCAACCATATACCATATGTTTCGAAAGTAATGTATAGAAAAAGCATTGTGACCAATCTTTCACCTTGCAGAGCTGGAAAGGGAGGGTCTGCAAATCCCAGGAATTTTCATTAATAACTCCTGCCCCCCAATTAGTAGAGATGTGGACTGAGATGAGTGGGTGGCTTAGGGAAGAGTCAAAGTGAAACCTTCTGGTGTGAATCCAAGTTGCTCAGCAGGCACAGGTGAGCAGGGCTATTGTTTTCTTGGTTTCCACACTGAAGAAGGGTCAAGGTGTGAAATGTAGGGCCTCTGCTGTGATGGTAGAATAAACTCTGGGTAGGACATTTAATGAGATATTAGGAAAAAGAGCAAAGTTCTGTCATTCAAGGTCACAGAATAGTTTTCTTCTACTACCCTCCTTCACCTCACCACTTTCAAACTACAGAAAAATGGACCAAAGAGAAGTATTCCAACTCTCTAATTGTATCTTGGAGAGGAAAAAAAAATAGTTCTGAAATACAGTGGGAAAGAAATAAAGAAGAACTTAGTCATACAAATTCAGGGTAAATGAATGTCTGCATAGAAATGCTTATGTTAAGCACAAGCAAGAGGAGAAATTGCAAGGCAGCAATACAAACGAGATACAGCAAATAAACATATCCGTGAACATCTAACAAAGAAGAAGAGAAAAACAAATGATAGAGCATAGCATACTGAAGACAGGTGAAAAACCCAACCTGGAAGAAAACATAGCCTAAGGAAAAGTCAAACATTCCTCACAAAAGCTTTGAGTTATAAAAGAATTTAATAAGTGAATGAATATAGTGAAACAAAAGCTCAAAAATAAGAAAAAGTGGGCTGGGTGCAGTGGCTCATGCCTGTAATCCCAGCACTTTGGGAGGCTGAGGCGGGCGGATCACGAGGTCAGGAGTTTGAGACCAGTCTGGCCAACATAGTGAAACCCTGTCTCTACTAAAAATACACAAAAAATTAGCTAGGTGTGGCGGTGTGCACCTGCAATCCCAGCTACTCAGGAGGCTGAGGCAGGAGAATCACGTGAACCCAGGAGGTGGAGGTTGCAGTGAGCCAAGATCGTGCCACTGCACTCCAGCCTGGGTGACAGAATGAGACTCTGTCTCAAAAAAAAAAAGAAAGAAAGAAAAAGTGGAGGAAAAAACAGACTACAAGAATCCAAGTAATACTATCACAGAACAGCAGCAAAAAAATTAATGATCCCTGACTGACTCTCCAGGCTCATCTTTCACAGCCTCTCATCCTTATGTTCTCTGAGCTCTTTGAAAATAGCTGGGGCCTCCACACTGACTGCCTCTTTTCTCTTCTCTTTATCTGTTACTTTCTATTCATTTTTAATTTCTTAGCTTTAGGTTAATTAAAAAAAAAAAAAAACCCTTACTCTCTAGTCCAGATTAAGTCTTCGGTCTATACTCTTAAATAAAATTCATTTTTTTCTTCATAATATCAATAGCTATTTGGAATTCAGTATTTGTAGGATTCTACACCTACTATCTCCTCATTAAACTGTAAGCTCCATGAAGGCAGGGACCCTGTCTATCTTTTTCACTACTGTATCTCCACCAGCCTTGTGCCCAACACATAGTAAGTACTCAACAAATGCTTATTGATTGATCCAATGGATGAGCAAAAAACAAGTATATTTGGGAAAAACAGGAGACTGCAATATGATGGCCACACTCGAGTTTTTGTGACTGTCCTGGACCCTTTTAAAGAGAGCGTCCAGCATTTGATGCAACACACTGACAGGAGAGAGAAGTGAGCTTGAGTTTTGAGAAGAGTATAGTTCTTTGTTACTTCCACAAGCCCAACTGAAAGTTCTTGCTTGACAGTAAACTGATTAAAGCTGGATTTTCAAACTATATTGGTCCTATAAGCAGAGGTGACTGATAGATAAAAGTGGTCTATTGGAACAAGCAGTCTCATATGCTTTTTTATTGTGGAAAGATACTTATGCCTAAAGAATGGAAGAGTAAAAAGAGCCAGAACAAGAATGCAATGCAATGCACACATATAGAAAAGAGCAGCATTGGCAGATCTGGCTGAAAACAAAAATAAAGGTAAAAATCTAATGTTCAACTTACAACCTGAAGCAAATGGTCCCTGTTTTCTACATTAACATATCCAAACTAATATGGATGTCACCACATAATCACCTAGTAAGCAAAATGAAAGGACGTATGATTTCCTGTATTTCTACAGTTAAACTGAGTGGACTGTTCACTTTTTAAAGGGATCATTCGTTTAAAAAAAATAGATTCATTGAAATAGGAAGCTCTCCTAACAACTTAAATGAATCTACTTTTAAAATTTGATTTATTTTTACAGCCATGTCCTTACTGAGTAACTGTAGATGTGGTGTAAGACTGAGTAGGGGATGGCACAGGCATTAATGAAAAGTCAGAGCACATTTTGACTAGCACTTTGGGAGGCTGAGGTGGGCAGATCATGAGGTCAGGAGTTCGAGACCAGCCTGGCCAACATGGTGAAACCCCAACTCTACTAAAAATACAAAAATTAGCTTGGTGTGGTGGCATGCGCCTGTAATCCCAGCTACTTGGGAGGCTGAGGCAAGATAATTGTTTGAACCTGGGAGGCGGAGGTTGCAGTGAGTCGAGATCACACCATTGCACTCCAGCCTGGGCGACAGGGCGAAACTCCCTCTCAGAAAAAAGAAAAAAAAAAAAAAAAACAAATTGAAACAGACATAACCACAGAAGACAGAAGAAATATTTCTGCACTGTTTTCCAGTAGGAAATTGATGCTTCTGGGAAATGATGAAGTTCAAGGGGGACTAGGAAAGAAACACAGGAAGGTTTCAAAGGTGGTACTAATGAGACATGGGTCATCATCTTACATCTTTGTTCTTAACATTCAAAGTGCTTTTAATTTTTTCATGCTTTGTCTCTCTCATGAGATGCTGCTTTACAGAGCTGTTTGACAGAAGAGCAATTATGAGACAAATATACATCTCATTGTTTATTTTGGGATGAAATACTCCATATCAGGAAAAAGGAACCTAAAATTTTGGAATGACAATGATGAAACTATTACTGATAACTAATATATGAACGCTTACTGTGTTCTAGGTAATGCTTTTCTCATTTAATTCTTCAACCATCAGATATGGGCAACTACCACTTTTACAGTAGAAAAAAAAAAGGCATAGAGCAGTTAATTAACTTGTCCAAAGTAACTGATAAAGTCAGGATGAATATAGCTATCACCTTTCTCAAATTTATATCCTCAGCCTGGATATAATCCAAATATATATACTTAAAGTACTTAAGTATCCATGCCTCTTTGGTCTCACCCGATGAGGTTTTAATCTATCTAACCTACATCTATCTCATCTATCTACATCTATCTCATCCTCACCCTGTGATTACACTGAGCAACCAGAGCTGACAATCACTGCATTACCTTAAGAACAGACATTATGTCTTGATTAGCATTTAGCACCTAATGAATGCTAGGTACTGAATGCTACCTAATAACATTCATTACATACTGAATGCTAATCAAGACTGCCCTTTACCCTGACTCAAATTTAGAAAACCAGATTGACGATCCTCTAGCCTCTTGTCATCCAAAATGTGGATTGTTGAACTGCAGCATCACATCTTCTGGGAAGTTGAAGTTGGTGAACAAGCAGACTCTTGGACCCCACCCGAAGATCCCCAGGTGAACCACATGCATATTAAAGTTTCAGATGCCTTATTTTACTCAGGATTCTAGAACTTCTATAAAAATTGAAAAACAAGACAAATGCTTCTTATTTAACTGGAAAGTGCAAAAGTTCATATATTCAAACTGTGTAGACAAAGCCTCATTTCTTACTTTAATGTATTCTTTGTACCAAGAGTGAATATTGCTGCTATTGTGGGTTGTACGTGTTGGTACATTTAGAAGTAAAGATGTTGTGGGATAGTGGTTGGGATTACAGGCTTGCTTGTCATGCGAATGTAAATTTAAATCTTAGTTGTATCACCGATTCACCGTGTAAATAGGGCATTTCCTCATCTACAATATAGGATTGATCATGATACTTATGGGTCTTTGTGGGATTAAATGAGATTATGATTAGCACTCAGAGAGGGCTGAAGCAATCAATATCTGTGAAATAATGTGAAGGGAAGAGCTTCTGACCATTTGCAGACTCCAAAACATTGACTTCAGATCTAATCCATCCACTGTGTTAGTCCACTGCTAATATACAAAGGTACTTCATCAAGAATATAATTGGGATCTTCATCTTTCATAACAAAATGGCATCCTTGCATGGGGTGTCCCTGGATTCATTAACAGAGATTGCCTATGCTTAAAGTTCTGTTCTCACAGGGTGTTCAAGGAGAAACTGACAACTAGCCTCTGAAACTTCATCCAAACTCTGGTAAAAGCTTGAGTGATTTGTTATAAGAGGAGAAAGTTGGATATATGCTGTTTTCATTTATTCTTCAAAGTATTCTAAGTTCTGTACAATTCAGACTTTATCTCCAGAAATTTTTATCAGGTTTGATTATCTCATTTTCCTGCTTCTATTCCCTTCATCACCCCAGTATGTATTCTCAATTATATTTTTTCATATTGGCTGCACATGACTAGCAGCTATTAAGTTGATCTGTGCCAAATTCTTTAAGAAGTTGGAAGAAAAATTTCTCTTCCCATAAAATGTACATATTTTCTTTTGTCAGATAATAATTAAATAATTCATCATACCCACCTTTTTGCCTCAGTTGCTAGGACATTCTGAAGTAAATGAGTTGATCCACAGTAGCATTATTAGTTCAAGTGGTTTATATATTTGGTATAAAATTATGCTGACAGACATAAAAGAGGTTCGAATAAATAGAGATACTATATTATTGGATCATAAGACTCAATGCTATAAAAATGTCCATTATCTCTATATTATTCTGAAAACTAATAAAACCACTTAAATTCTGGGATATTTTTTCTAAAATTCATTAAAAATGATTAAAGGATGTCCAAAAAAGTTATATATTTTTTGAGACAGGGTCTCACTCCGTCACCCAGGTTGGAGTGCAGTGGTGCAATCACTGTTCACTGCAACTTCGACTTCTTGAGCTCAGGTGATCCTCCCACCTCAGCCTCCCGAGTAGCTGGGACTAGAGCTGCATGCCACCATATCTGGCTAGTGTGTGTGTGTGTGTGTGTGTGTGTGTGTGTGTGTGTGTGTGTGTGTTTTGTAGAAATAGGACTATTTAAAAATGAAACAGATGTAACTACAGAAGAAATATTTCTGACAATGTTTTCCAATGGGAAATTGGGGCTTCTGGGAAATGATGACATGTCACCATGTTGCCCAGGGTCAGAAAAGGTTATTTTTTAAATGACGTGGAGAGGTTTCTTTTACTAAACAACATGTTACATAATAAAAATAATTGAAAGAGTTGTTTTCTTTTACTAAACAACATGTTACATAATAATAATAATTGAAAGAGTATGATACTGATGCTGGACTAGTTAAACTGATTAATGGAATTTAAGAAACAAATGTGAGTATATTTTTTAGAACAGGGGTCCCCAGACTCCTGGCCACAGGCTGGTACCAGTCAATGGCCTGTTAGGAACCAGGCTGCAGGGCAGGGGAGCGGCGGGTAAGCGACATTACCTCCTGAGCTCCAGCTCCTGTCAGATCAGCGTTGGCATTAGATTCTTATAGGAGCACGAACCCTACTGTGAACTGCACATGAAAGGGATCTAGGTTGTATGCTCCTTATGAGAATCTAGCTAATGATCTGGGGTGGAACAGTTTCATCCTGAAAGCATCCCAAACCCCACTCCCATCTGTGGAAAAATTGTCTTCCATGAAACAGGTCCCTGGTGCCAAAAAGGTTGAGGACCGCTGTTTTAGAAGATACTAGCATACTAACAAGGTGCAGTTTTTAATAGATCGATGTGTTAGGCTGTTCTTGCATTTTATAAAGAAATACTTAAGACCGGGTAATTTATAAAGAAAAGAGGTTTAATTGGCTCATCGTTCTGTGGCCTGGACAGGAATTGTGGTGCCGGTATCTGCTTCTGGTGGGGGCTTCAGAAAGCTTACAGTCATAACAGAAGATGAGGGGGAGCCAGCGAGTCACACGGTGAGAGTGGGAGCAAGAGGGCAAGGTGAGATGTGCCACACACTTTTAAACAACCAGATCGCATGAGAACTACTCACTGTCCTGAGGACAGCACCAAACCTTTCATGAGGGATCTGCTCCCACGATCCCAAAACCTCTCACCAGGCCCCACCTCCAACACTGGGGATTACCTTCCAGCAAGAGATCTAGAGGGACAAATATCCAAATCATATCAAGTGATCAGAGCATCAGTCAGTCAGTGATATTGAAATAGCCAAATATACATGAAGAAGAAAATAAAGTTATATCTCTACCTCACACAAAAGTAAATTGCAGATGAATCAAAGGCAAGTATTCAATATAAAGTATGCCAATACTTTAAAATGTAGTTGAATTTTTACATAATCCTGAGACATGGAAAGGTGTTCTAACTATAATACCAATGGGACACAAAATAAAGAAAAATTTGACATGTTTTGCTATATTAACATTAAAAACTTCTGACTGAGAAAAGTACAATGAAACAATTAAAGGCATAAATTGACCTAAGGAAACAAATGTTTACCACACAGACAAAGGGTTACCAGCCATATATAAAGTGGTTTAAAAAAAAATGAACTACCTGATAGAAAATTGTCCAGTGAACAATGATAGGCAATTAGTGAACATAAAATGGCCAATAAACCAATTTTTAAAACTTCCATCTCAATAATAATCAAAGAAATATAGATGAAACACGTTCTTTTACACAAAAGCCTCTTAGATTATGGTTAAGAATTTGGGGAAGAAATAGAAACAAAAAAAAAATAGAAGAAAATGAGAAAGTTATTACTGAACTAATACTAACACTAAAAATGCCTACTCATGAAATAGATTTAACAATCCTAAAAAAAAAAAAATTCATTCTTTTTTAGAACATTTACATAATTTATACTTTCCTTGGAAATTATCATTTCATTAAAGTTTTAATTTTTATTAATATCAAATTACATGCTATATAATTTTAATTTAAACATTTCTCTCTTATTATTACCACCCCTTTTCCATTTATATATCTAGAAATTGTGTTTTATTACTTATTTTTCCTTAATCAACATAAACTGAAGTTTGCTTATCTTATTGGCCCTTTTGAATGAACTCCAGGATTATAACCTCAATCATTTTTTTCATTTTTACTTCAATAATTACTGCCTTATTCTTCAGTAACGTCTGATGTTTTTTTCCTGCTTCTTTGATTCCTTTTAAAGTTTCTTTCTGGTTTTATTTTTTTTTTTTCCTTTTTTGAGATGGAGACTCGCTCTTGTTGCCCAGGCTGGAGTGCAGTGGTACAATCTCAGATCACTGCAAACTCGGCCTCCCAGCTTCAAGTGATTCTCCTGCCTCAGCCTCCCGAGTAGCTGGGATTACAGGTGCCTGCCACCACGCCCAGCTAAATTTTTTTTGTATTTTTGGTAGAGAGAGGGTTTTACCATGTTGGCCAGGCTGGTTTTGAACTCCTGACCTCAAGTGATCCGCCCACCTCGGCCTGCTAAAGTGCTAGGATTATAAGCATGAGCCACTGCGCCTGGCCTTAAAATGTTTCATTCAAATGCTTAGTGCATTAATCCTTTTTTCTCTAATAATAAAATTATTTAAATGTCTGAATTTTCCTCTGTGTGAAATTATAGCTGCATCTTATAAATGTTGATATGTATTAGCTTCATTAACTGCTAAAGTTTTTTTTGTTTTGTTTTGTTTTGTTTTGTTTTCTGGAGATGGAGCCTCATTTTGTCGCTCAGGCTGGAGTGCAGTGGCTTGATCTTGGCTCACTGCAACCTCCGCCTCCCGGGTTCAGGCAATTCTCTGCCTCAGCCTCCCGCATAGCTGGGATCACAGGCGCCTGCCACCATGCCTGGCTAATTTTTGTATTTTTTAGTAGAGATGGGGTTTCACTATCTTGGCCAGGCTGGTCTTGAACACCTGACCTCGGTCTCCCAAAGTGCTGGGATTACAGGCGTGAGCCACTGCACCTAGCCAGTTTTTAGTTCTTTAACAAACATTTTTGATAGCGTATTTACTCTTCTTTTTTTTTTTTTTTTTTTTTTTTTTGAGACGGAGTCTCGCTCTGTCGCCCAGGCTGGAGTGCAGTGGCCTGATCTCAGCTCACTGCAAGCTCCGCCTCCCGGGTTCACGCCATTCTCCTGCCTCAGCCTCCCGAGTAGCTGGGACCACAGGCGCCCGCCAGCTCGCCCGGCTAGTTTTTTGTATTTTTTAGTAGAGACGGGTTGTGACTTCATATATTTATATTTTAAATTTCTAGTTTCATTGCATCAGTGTCAAAGAATAAGTATTTATACTTTTTTGGCATTTATTTAAATGTTTTTTGCAATTTTTGTAACTTTCTTTTGCTATTTGAAAAACAGTATTCTCTGTGATTGGTGTATGAAGTTCCATACATATTTAAACAATGTTATCAGTTATAGTGTTTAGCTCCTCTGCAATTTTGTCTTATCAAAGTCTCAGAGGTATGCAAGAGCCTTTTATGATTGGTTTTTTAAATCCAAAATTTCTAAATGTATCGATCTATGTTTTTCAGCATTATGTTAGTGAATGCACATGGGGTATTATTGCTATAGGTGCCTTGCGGAGTGTATATTTTATTTTATATTTTAACTTTTATTTTAAGTTCAGGGGTCCATGTGCAGGTTAGTTGCATAGATAAACTTGTGTCATGGGGGTTTGTTGTAGAGTATTTCATCACCCAGGTATTAAGCCTAGTACCCATTAGTTATTTTTCCTGATCCTCTCCCTCCTCGCACCCTCCTTCCTCTGAAAGGCCCCACTGTGTGTTGTTCCCCACTATATGTCCATGTGTTCTCATCATTTAGGTTTCACTTATAAGTGAGAATGTGTGGTGTTTGGTTTTCAGTTCCTGAATTAGTTTGCTAAGGATAATGGCCTCCAGTTCCATCCATGGTCCTTCAAAGGACATAATCTCATTCCTTTTTATGGCTGCATAGTATTCCATGGTGCATGTGTACCATATTTTCTTTATCCAGTCTATCATTGCTGGGCATTTAGGCTGATTCCATGTACATGCTATTGTGAACAGTGCTGCAATGAATATACACATGCATGTGTCTTTATAAGAGGACAATTTATGTTCCTTTGGGTATATAGCCAGTAATGGGATTGCTAGGTTGAACGGTATTTCTGTCTTTAGGTCTTTAAGGAATCACGACACTGTCTTCGAAAATGGTTGAAATAATTTGAGTTTATATTTTAACAATTTAAAATATGTGGGCTTTTTCACTTTTCCTTTGTCTGACATCACTACCATTGTTTTTATATTTTCCTGGTTTTTCTTTGACCTTCCTTTTCTTTTCATCCTTTCTATATCTATTTTAGGTATGTCTCATAAACAACAAGTAGCTCGATTATATTTTGAGATCCAATATGAAGATATTTGTTTAATGATGGAGTTTAATTCATCAGTTTTATCACAATAGGTATATCATTTGGTCTCACTTCTATCATCTTATTTTTTTTGTTTCTTTTATATAGCCTTACCTTATTTCTCAGATTAAGCTGAAATGACCTTTATGTTTAGATTATAATTATTATTTTACACGTTTTTTACATCTGTGTTACAATTCACACCATATTAAGAACAATACAATTATTAATTCACTCAAATATTAATTACCTGCTCTGTACCACATGGTAGAGTGAATTCTGCAGTAAACAAAACAGACATGATCCTTGCTTTCAGGGTATTTTTCTTCTTAGAAGGTGAGAAGAAAGAAAAGACAAACAAATTAGAAAATACTTGGCCAGTGGCAATCACTACATATTAAATTAAAGAAGCGGTGCCTACTTTAAATTTGGAGGGCAGGCAAGGTTGCTCTATAGAAGTGAGATCCATTTGAAGAGAAAGAGCCAGCTGAGTAAAGATCAGTAACGATTCTCCCAATGTTAGGGACAGGAAAGAAAGACACTGAGGTGGGGAAGAGTCAGTGAGTTTTAAAAATTGAAAGAAGCTGGAGCATATGTGGTAAGTGAGAAAGTGATAAAATGTGGCAGGGTCTAGATAAGGTAGGACTTTGTAAATTATAAGAAAGAGTTTATTTCAAGTTCACTACAAAGCCATTGAAGAGTTTTAAGATTGTGAGGGTTTGGGGATTGTTTGTGTTTGGTTTTTGTTTTGTTTGTTTGTTTGAGGGGAAGGAGTAACATGATCTGATTTTGAATTGTAAAATGTCCCTCTGCTGCTGTGTGTGAATCTATTCTAGAAAAAGCAAGAGCATCACCAGGACAGATGATGGAGATGGCGAAAAGTTACCAGATATGTTTCAGATGAAGAGATGATAGGCTTGCTGATGGATTGAATTTGAGGGGAGTGAAGTCAAGAGCAGAATCAAATATAACAGTTAGAGTGTTTTTTTCCAGCAATTTGGTAAATAGTGGTGGTATTTACTGAAATGTAAATCCCTGGAGGAGCGGACAGGTTTGATAGAGGTGCACCAATTATAAGTTCTGTTCTGACTAA
The DNA here is from genome assembly GCF_043159975.1 of Macaca nemestrina. Lineage (NCBI taxonomy): Eukaryota > Metazoa > Chordata > Mammalia > Primates > Cercopithecidae > Macaca > Macaca nemestrina. The sequence continues at coordinate 94,338,791 of NC_092126.1, read as the reverse complement.
TTTAAATTGAGATACTCATTGAGTGTCCATGAATGATATCCACTAGTCATTTGGGTATACAAGTTTAGAGTTCTGGAGAAAACTTAAAGCAGAAATAGAGATGGGGCCAGGCACTGTGGCTCACGCCTGTAATCCCAGCACTTTGGGAGGCCAAGGTCGGCAGATCGCCTGAGGTCAGGAGTTCAAGACCAGCCTGGCCAACATGGTGAAACCCTGTCTCTACTAAAAAATACAAAAATTAGCCGGGCGTGGTGGTGTGCACCTGTAATCACAGCTACTCAGGAGGCTGAGGCAGGAGAA